>NC_081842.1:106887173-107127356 GCF_963259705.1 Myotis daubentonii
GAGAGGGAAGTTCATAGCTCTACAAGCCTACTGCAAGAAACAAGAAACAATGAGAATAAATGACCTAACTCTACAACTCGAAGAGTTAGAAAGAGAGCAACAAAAAAGGCCCACTGTAAGCAGAAGGAAGGGAATAACAAAGATCAGAGCGGAGATAAACGACATAGAGACCAAAAATCAATACAAAAGATCAACAAAACCAAGAGCTGGTTCTTTGAAAGGATAAACAAGATTGATACACCTCTAGCCAGGCTCACCAAGAAACAAAGAGAGAGGACCCAAATAAACAAAATCAGAAATGAAAGAGGAGAAATAACAACAGACCCCATAGAAATACAAAGGATTGTTAGAAAATACTATGAATAACTCTACTCCAACACACTAGACAACCTGGAGGAAATGGACATATTCCTAGATAAATACAACATTCCAAAACTTAACCAGGAAGAATCTAAAAATCCCAAAGGCCAATAACTATGGAGGAAATCAAAGCAGTAATCAAAAAGCTTCCAGCAAACAAAAGCTCGGGGCCAGATGGCTTCACAGGGGAGTTTTACCAAACATTCAAGAAAGACCTAAAACCTATCATCCTCAGACTATGTCAAAAGATCCAAGAGGAAGGAACACTTCCAAGCTCATTCTATGAAGCCAACATCACCCTAATCCCAAAACCAGATAAAGACAATACAATGAAAGAGAATTATAGGCCAATATCCCTCATGAACATAGATGCCAAAATCCTCAACAAAATCCTAGCAAATCGGATCCAGCAATACATCAAAAAGATCATACACCATGACCAAGTAGGATTTATCCCAGGGATGCAAGGATGGTACAATATCCGCAAATCAATAAACGTGATACATCACATAAACAAATTGAGAGAAAAAAACCACATAGTCATATCAATTGATGCGGAAAAAGCATTTGACAAAACCCAACACCCTTTCTTGATAAAAACTCTCAGCAAGATAGGAATTGAGGGATCATACCTCAACATAATAAAAGCCATATATGACAAACCCACAGCCAACATCATAATCAATGGGCAAAACCTAAAACCATTCCCCCTAAAAACAGGAACAAGACAGGGATGTCCCCTCTCACCACTCCTGTTCAACATAGTACTGGAAGTACTAGCCGTTGCGATCAGACACGAAGAAGAAATAAAAGGCATCCAGATTGGAAACAAAGAAGTAAAACTGTCCTTATTTGCAGATGACATGATACTGTACATACAGAACCCTAAAGACTCCATCAAAAAATTATTAGACTTAATAAATGAATTCGGCAATGAAGCAGGATACAAAATTAATGCTAAGAAATCCATGGCATTTCTTTACACCAATAGTGAACTTACAGAAAGTGAAACTACAGAAGCAATCCCATTTACCATTGCACCAAAAAAATTAAAATACCTAGGAATAAACTTAACTAAGGAGGTAAAAGACTTATATGCTGAAAACTACAGGTCACTGAAAAAAGAGATAGAGGAAGACATAAACAGATGGAAGAATATACCGTGTTCATGGATTGGTAGAATCAACATCATCAAAATGTCCATACTACCCAAAGCAATTTATAGATTCAATGCAATCCCCATTAAATTACCAACGGCATACTTCACAGATCTAGAACGAACTCTCCAAAAATTCATCTGGAATAAAAAAAGACCCCGAATAGCTGCAGCAATCCTGAGAAAGAACAAAGTAGGTGGGATCTCAATACCAGATATCAAACTGTATTAGAAAGCCACTGTTCTTAAAACAGCTTGGTACTGGCACAAGAACAGACATATAGATCAATGGAATAGAATAGACACCCCAGAAATCGACCCAAACCACTATGCCCAATTAATATTCGACAAAGGAGGCAAGAGCATACAATGGAGTCAAGACAGTCTTTTCAATAAATGGTGTTGGGAAAATTGGACAGATACATGCAAAAGGATGAAACTAGATCACCAACTCACACCATACACAAAAATAAACTCAAAATGGATAAAAGACTTAAATGTAAGACGGGAAACCATAAAAATACTAGAGGAATCCACAGGCAGCGAAATCGCAAACATATGCCTAAGAAATTTCTTCTCTGATAATGCTCCTAGGGCAATAGAAACTAAAGAGAAAATAAACAAATGGGACTACATAAAAATAAAAAGCTTTTGCACAGCAAAGGAAACCATCAACAAAACAACAAGAAGACCCACTACATGGGAGAACATATTTGCCAATGATACCACCGATAAGGGTTTAATTTCCAACATTTACAGGGATCTCATGAAACTTAACAAAAGGAAGATAAACAATCCAATAAAAAAATGGGCAACGGTCCTAGATAGACACTTTTCAAAAGAGGACATACAGAAGACCGAAAGACATAGGAAAACCTGCTCAAAGTCACTAATTATACGAGAGATGCAAATCAAAACGACAATGCGTTATCATCTCACACCTGTCAGAATGGCTATCATCAACAAATCAACAAACAACAAGTGTTGGAGAGGATGTGGAGAAAAAGGAACCCTTCTGCACTGCTGGTGGGAATGCAGACTGGTGCAGCCACTGTGGAGAACAGTATGGAGCTACCTCAGAAGATTAAAAACAGAACTCCCATTTGACCCAGTGATCCCACTTCTCGGAATATATCCCAAGAAGCCAGAAATGCCAATTAGAAAGGATATATGCACCCCTATGTTCATAGCAGCACAATTCACCATAGCTAAGATTTGGAACAGCCTAGGTGCCCATCAGCAGATGAGTGGATTAGAAAACTGTGGTACATCTACACAATGGAATACTATACTGCGGTAAAAAAAAAGGAACTCTTGCCTTATGCAACAGCATGGATGGAACTGGAGAGCATTATGCTAAGTGAAATAAGCCAGTCAGAGAAAGATAAATACCACATGATCTCACTCATTTGTGGATTATAGAGAATAACATAGACTGATGAAAAGGGACAGACCCAAAGACTGAGAAACAGCGATCAGGCTATCAATCCCCAGAAGGAAAGTAGGGGAGGGTGGGGGAAAGGGGAAGAGATCAACTGAAGGACTTGTATACATGTATATAAGCCAAACCAATGGACATGGACAACAGGGGGATGGGAGCATGAGTTTGTGCGTGGGGGGGAGGTTGGGCGTTAATGGGGGGGATGAGGACACATTTGTAATACCTTAACTAATAAAAAAAAAAAACACCATTGAAAGTATCAACAGTAGACTAGGAGAAGAGGAGGACCGAATTAGTGAATTAGAAGACAAGGAAGCAAAACACACCCAAATGTACTGCAATTGGAGAAAAAAATTAAAAGACAGGAAGAGAGCCTAAGGGAGCTTTGGGACAACATGAAATGAAACAACATACGAATAATAGGGGTGCCAGAACAACAGAAAGATGAACAAGGATTAGAAAACCTATTCGAAGAAATAATATCAGAAAACTTCCCTGAGGTGGGGAAGAAAAGTCACAGAAGCCCAGAGAGTCCCAAACAAGGTGAACACAAAAAGACCCACACCAAGACACATCATAATTACCATGACAAATGTTCAGGACAAAGAGAGAATCTTACAGGATGCAAGAGAGAGACGGAAAGTTACATAAAAGGGATCTCCCATTAGATTATCAAATGATTTCTCAACAGAAATACATCAGGCCAGAAAAGAATGCACGGAAATTTACAAAGTGAGGCAAAGCAAAGGACTGAATCCAAGAATACTCTATCCAGCAAGGCTATCATTCAAAATTGAAGGGGAATTAAGAAGCTTCACAGACAAAAAAAAAGGCTAAGGAAGTTTATCACCACCAAGCCAGCAATGCAAGGAATGCTAAAGGGACTGGTGTAAAAAGAAGAAATAAAAAGCTCAGAAAGAAAACAGCCACACAAAAAAAGAAATGGCTATAAACAAGTACCTTTCAATAATAACTTTAAACGTAAACAGACTAAATGCTCCAACCAAAAGACATCGAGTGGCTGAATGGATAAAAATACATGACCCATACATCTGCTGTCTACAAGAGACCCACCTCATTAGAAGGGACTCACACAGACTGAAAGTGAAGGGATGGAAAAATATCTTTCAGGCAAATGGAAAGGAAAAGAAAGCTGGGGTAGCAATACTTATATCGGACAAAATAGACCTCAAAGTGAAGGCCATAAGAAGAGATAAGGAAGGCCACTTCATAATACTAAAGGGATCAATACAACAAGAAGATATAACGCCGGTAAACATATATGTACCCAATGCAGGAGCACCCAAATTCATAAAAAAAACTCCTGGAAGATATCAAAGGAGAGATCGACAACAATACAATCATAGTAGGGGACTTTAATACACCACTGACAGCACTGGATAAGTCCTCTAGACAAACAATCAGCAAAGAAACAGCAATCCTAAATGACTTACTAGATCAGATGGACTTAATTGACATCTTCAGAACACTTCACACCAAAGCCACGGAATATACATTCTACTCAAGTGCTCATAAGACATATTCAAAAATAGACCATATATTGGGACACAAGCAAAGTATCCCCAAATTCAAGAAGACTGAAATCATAAAAAGCATCTTCTCAGACCACAATGGCATAATATTAGAAATAAACTACAAGAAAAACAACCCAAAATACTCAAACACCTGGAAGCTGAATAGCATGTTATTAAATATTGATAGGGTTACCAATGAGATCAAAGAAGAAATTAAAAACATCCTGGAAACTAATGACAATGAAAACACAACAATCCCAAACCTATGGGACACAATGAAAGCAGTCCTGAGAGGGAAGTTTATAGCTCTACCGGCCTATCTCAAAAAACAAGAAAAAATGGTAGTTAAACATCTAATTCTACAACTCAAAGAATTAGAAAGAGAGCAACAAGAGAACCCCAGAGTGAGCAGAAGGAAGGAGATAATAAAGATTAGAGCAGAAATAAATGACATAGAGACCAAAAAAACAATACAGAAAATCAATGAAACCAAGAGCTGGTTCTTTGAAAGGATAAACAAGATTGACAAACCTCTAGCCAGACTCACCAAGAAGCAGAGAGAGAGGACCCAAATAAATAAAATCAGAAACAATAGAGGCGAAATAACAACAGACCCCACAGAAATAGAAATGATTGTTAAAAAATACTATGGACAGCTCTACTCCAACAAACTAGACAACCTGGAGGAAATGGACAAATTCCTAGAAAAATACAACATTCCAAAACTCAATCAGGAAGAATCTAAAAATCTCAACAGGCCAATAACTATGGAAGAAATTGAAGCAGTCATCAAAAAGCTTCCATCAAACAAAAGCCCAGGACCAGACGGCTTCACAGGGGAGTTTTACCAAACATTCAAGGAAGAACTAAAACCTATCCTCCTCAGAATACTACAAAAAATTCAAGAGGAAGGAACACTTCCAAGCTCATTCTATGAAGCCAGCATCACCCTAATACCAAAACCAGGTAAAGACAACACAATGAAAGAGAATTACAGGCCAATATCCCTCATGAACATAGATGCCAAAATACTCAACAAAATCTTAGCAAATCGGATCCAGCAGTACATCAGAAAGATCATACACCATGACCAAGTAGGATTTATCCCAGGGATGCAAGGATGGTACAATATCCGCAAATCAATAAACGTGATACATCACATAAACAAATTGAAAGAAAAAAACCACATGGTCATATCAATTGATGCAGAAAAAGCATTTGACATAATTCAACACCCATTTTTGATAAAAACTTTCTGTAAGGCGGGAGTGGAAGCATCAAACCTCAACATAATAAAAGCCATATATGACAGGCCCACAGCCAACATCATACTATATGGACAAAAACTAACACCATTTCCCCTAAGGACAGGAACAAGAAAGGGATGCCCCCTCTTACCACTCTTGTTCAACATAGTACTGGAAGTGTTAGCCATTGCAATTAGGCAAGAAGAAGAAATAAAAGGCATCCAAATTGGAAAAGAGGAAGTAAAACTGTCCTTATTTGCAGACGACATGATATTATACATGCAAAACCCTAGAGACTCCATCAAAAAGCTACTAGAATTAATACATGAATTTGGCAATGTAGTAGGATAGAAAATTAACCCTAAAGAAATCTGAGGCATTTCTATGCACCAATAGTGAACTTTCAGAAAGAGAGATTATAAAAACAATCCCATTTACCATTGCACCAAAAAAAATTAAGCTACCTAGGAATAAACTTAACTAAAGAGGTAAAGGACCTCTACTCAGAAAACTACAGGACATTGAAAAAAAGATATAGAGGAAGACATAAACAGATGGAAGAACATACCATGTTCATGGATTGGTAGAATCAACATCATTAAAATGTCCATACTACCCAAAGCAATCTATAAATTCAATGCACTTCCCATTAAAATACCAACGGCATACTTCACAGATCTAGAACGAACTCTCCAAAAATTCATCTGGAATAAAAAAAGACCCCGAATAGCTGCAGCAATCCTGAAAAAGAACAAAGTAGGTGGGATCTCAACTCCAGATATCAAGATGTATTACAAAGCCACTATTCTCAAAACTGCCTGGTACTGGCACAAGAACAGGCATATAGATCAATGGAATAGAATAGAGAGCCCAGAAATCGGCCTGAACCAATGTGCTCAATTAATATTTGACAAAGGAGGCAAGACCATACAATGGAGTCAAGATAGTCTCTTCAATAAATGATGTTGGGAAAATTGGACAGATATATGCAAGAAAATGAAACTAGACCACCAACTTACACCATACACAAAAATAAACTCAAAATGGATAAAGGACTAAATGTACGACAGGAAACCATAAAAATTCTTGAAGAATCCAAAGGCAACACAATCTCAAGCATATGCCGAAGCAATTCCTTCACTGATACAGCTCCTAGGGCACTTGAAACTAAAGAGAAAATGAACAAATGGGACTACATCTAAATAAAAAGCTTCTGCACAGCAAAAGAAACCATCAACAAAACAACAAGAAAACCCACTGTGTGGGAAAACATATTTGCCAATGTCATATCTGATAAGGGCCTAATCTCCAAAATTTATAGGGAACTCATACAACTTAACAAAAGGAAGATAAACAATCCAATCAAAAAATGGGCAAAGGACCTAAATAGACACCTTTCAAAAGAGGACATTCAGAAAGCCAAGAGACATATGAAAACATGCTCAAAGTCACTAATCATCTGAGAGATGCAAATCAAAACAACAATGAGGTACCATTTCACACCTGTCAGACTGGCTATCATCAACAAATCAACAAACGACAAGTGCTGGAGAGGATGTGGAAAAAAAATGAATACTCGTGCACTGCTGGTGGGAATGCAGACTGGTGCAGCCACTATGGAAGACAGTATGGAGTTTCCTTAAAAAACTGAAAATGGAACTCCCATTTGACCCTGTGATCCCACTTCTAGGAATATATCCCAAGAAACCAGAAACACCAATCAGAAAGGATATATGCACGCCTATGTTCATAGCAGCACAATTCACCATAGCTAAGATCTGGAAACAGCCTAAGTGCCCATCAGTAGATGAATGGATTAGAAAACTGTGGTACATCTACACGATGGAATACTATGCTGCTGTACAAAGGAAGGAACTCTTACCATTTGTAAGGGTATGGATGGAACTGGAGAGCATTATGCTAAGTGAAATAAGCCCGTCAATGAAGGAAAAATACCACATGATCTCACTCATTCATGGATAATAAAGACCAGTATAAACTTTTGAACAATAATAGATACAGAGGCAGAGCTGCCTCAAACAGATTGTCAAACTGCAGCGGGAAGGCGGGGGAGGGTTGGGGGGCAGGAGGGAGGGGGGTAAGAGATCAACCAAAGGACTTGTATGCATGCATGTAAGCATAACCAATGGACATAAGACACTGGGGCATAGGGGATGCTAGGGGACTGTCAAGGGCGGGGGGGAAAAAAGGACACATATGTAATACCCTTTGTAATACTTTAAGCAATAAAAAAAAACAGAAAAAAAAGAAAAATTATAAAGATCAAGTTGAAGGAGAGAACCAAGATGGTGCCGTAGGTAAATGCTGGTACTTGCAGCCTCCTAGTACAAGCACATCAAAATTACAGCTAAAACACAGAACAACCATCCAAATTACCTGAAATCTGGCTGAATAGAAATCCTACAACTACAGAAGTAAAGAAGAAAGCACACTGAGAATGGTAGGAGGGGCTGAGGGGTGAAACAGGATGGTTGAATACCCATGTGTGGTATTTTTTTAATTAGGAGGGATGTCTAGGGGTGGAGGCCCCCCATGAGAAGCAATGAGTCCCAGCCCCACACCAAACCCTCAACCCAGGGTTCCAAAGCTGGGAAGAGAAGTCCCCGTAACTTCAGGCTACAAAACTAGCAGGGCTTATCGCTGAGTGACAAGGAGGCTGCTGGAAACACAGGCAGTTCCTCTTAAAGGGCCAGTGCACGAACTTACATAGCCCCACTCCCTTTGAGCTCCAGTGCTGGGGAAGTGGCTTGGAGGGGATACAGAAACATATGGGGAGGAACTGAATTGTCTGACATCAAAGCAAGAACTTGGGGACGGCTTTCTCCCAGACAGGGGTACTCCCAGGGGTCATTGTTCCTGTTCTGAGACCTCCCCATAGTAGAGCTGACTGGCAGGCACCATATTTGAGTCCACATAAACCTGCCTCATACTGTTTGCTCCACCCTGGTGATTCCCTAAGACCCTGCCCTGCCCAATTTGCAGCCCTATCTAAGCTGTTTGCAGCTACTTTTCCATATGAATGGCCTGTCCTGGCTCAGGCTTCAGACCTTTATAAAATCTCTCAAACAAGTAGCAGCTGGCATCAGTGTGCCCCATAACTCTCAATAAGAGGCCCCAGGCCCGACATTAGCAGCAGCCTGCCTTGCTTCACAGCTTGGCCTCTCCTGGGAATTTCCAAGTCCAATACAAGTAGCAGCCATCTGCAGATTGCTCGGAAGCTCCTTAAGGGTGACCCCAGAGAGGGCTCAGGCAATGGCTGACTTTTCCCTTCCAGGGGGGCCCCAGAGCCAGTGTGTCTGACAGACAGCTTCAGACGATGCCAGATTACAATTCAACACATCCATGAGCAACACAGTCAAGGGACAGACTCAGTGAGCACCAAAGCCACGGTGAAACCAGTCCTGCTCCATAGGGGTGTCTCCTGCACAGTAGCTCTTCCACTGTAGTCACAGCTGGTCCTCACAGCCAGCTGGCCCAGGGGTATATCTTTCCCAGTGATGCCAACAACAATCAAGGCTCAACTACAATAAGACAGTGCACAAGGACACACCTAGAATGCTCAGCTCAGGTGATTAGGGAGGCTGAGCCACTGGGCCCTACACATAAGGTCATGCTACCAATTCCAGGAGACATAGCAGCTTTACTTAATAGATAGAAACAAACAGGATAAGTCAAAATGCAGAGACAAAGGAAAAGAACAGAATGAAAGAACAGAGGCAATCTCTAGAAAAAGAACTAAATTAAATGGAAACAAGAAAACTACTAAATACAGAGTTTAAAACAATGGTTATAAGGATGCTCAAGGTACTTAGTGAGAATTTCAAGGAAATTAGTGTTGACATCAAAGTCATGTAAAAAGATGAATTAGAAATGAAGGATATACTAACTGAAATGAAGAATATTTTACAGGGAAGAAACAGTAGAGTAGAGGATGCCAAGAATCCAGTCAGCAATTTGAAATATGAGGAAGCAGAAAGCACCCAATCAGAAGAGCAAAAGAGCAAAATGATCCAAAAATATGGAGCTAGTGTAAGGAACCTCTGGGACAACTTTAAGTGAACCAACATTCACATCATGGGCATGCAAGAAGGAGAAGAGAGAGAGCAAGATATTGAAAACCCATTTGAAGAAATAATGATAGTAATTTCCCCTACTGGATGAAAGATACAGACTTACAAGTCCAGGAAGCACAGAGAGTATCAAACAAGAGGGATCCAAAGAGGCCCACACCAAGACACATCATAATTAAAATGCCATAGGTTAAAGACAAAGATGGAATCTTAAAAGCAGCAAGAGAAAAGCAGTTAGTTACCCACAAGAGAGCACCCATATGACTGTCAGCTGGTTTCTCAACAGAAACTTTACAAGTCAGAAGGGAGTAGCAAGAAATATTCAAAGTGATGAATAGCAAGGACCTAAAACCAAGTCTTCCTCTCCAAACATAGGCCTCTCAGCCATTGGACCCTGCCTATGGGCTAGGAGGTGGGCCTTTATCTACCTAAGAAGGATGCTGAATGTGTGCTTGCCCCTAATATATGTCTCCTTCATCAATTGTCTTCATTCCCATTATTAAATATGCTCTTTTCAAGGCCTAGAGCTTCAAGAGACTCTTATTAAAGCACGTACTTGACCTGAATGAGTTGATTGAATTAATTAGCTATCTCACTGGATCCTGAGAAATCAATTTATTTAAAGGATTAGAGGGCAGGAGAGCTTCCGGTATGGAAGGAAGAGGTTGTGACCTGAAAACACTCAGGTCAGTTTTTAATGCCCACCTTGAAAGTAACCCTCCTCTCTGTCCTCAGCTCTCATTAGTCCAGTTTATTTGAGAGGGTGACCCCTGGAGCTGGGCTTCCATTGGCTGAGCCTCAGAGGAGAGCTTACCTCCATTTTCTAGTTTCACCTGGAAACTATCACTTAAGTGATCTCATGATTTTTTCCAGTTCCGCAGTCTCCACATCCTGCATCTACTGCCAACTCTTAGTCCTGGTTTTACTCCCCAAGGAAAGGAAAGAATGATGCAGCTGAATTCTGAGGAATACTACAGAAAGACATAGCAAAGTAGGAGAGAGAGGGGCCAGGAAAGGATAGAGAGCAAGGCTGTGGAGACAGCGACAGGATTTATGCCCCACGGGCTGTTTTACCCAGTAGGATTCATAAAACAATGTTCCACAGGAGCCCAGCATTCCTTAAACACCTGGAGGGGATGCTGTGAGCCTTGGCCAAAATAAAATCTTTCAGCATTAGAGCAGTAATCAAATTATGCTACAGCTTCTTTTTCTTTGCCTTACATGTGTTTGTGGATACCTGTCTTTATAGAATGGTTGCTGCTTTGTCCAGATTCTCAGAACGAAAGGGAACCTGGCTCCAGAGCAAGGCATGATGCAACGGCTCCTAGGGGTGGGGTGGGGCTGCTAAAGAAGGGCTCAGCCTTACCCAGTGTAGGCCACTGTGCCAACATGCAGGGCCTATAGTACCATACATTTTGAAAAAGAAGTAAGGTGTCTACATACTTTAGTGAACTCTATTTTTAAAAAGTTGGCAGCCGATTACAAACAAACAAAACAAAAACAAGAAATGCTTCTTCTGGCCACCTGGAAGGTGATGGTCTCTGGTCCAGGGCACCTGTGGCTGGGTGCCTTGGTTTAC
Source organism: Myotis daubentonii (assembly GCF_963259705.1). NCBI lineage: Eukaryota > Metazoa > Chordata > Mammalia > Chiroptera > Vespertilionidae > Myotis > Myotis daubentonii. The sequence continues at coordinate 106,898,583 of NC_081842.1, forward strand.
AGACTGGCGTGGCTATTCCTTTGATGGGCATTGGCCTTGTGGACAGCTGGACAGTCATTTGAAGGTGTCATCCTCAACTCACACCAAGGGCAGATCCCAACCCGGTATGGGGACAAGGGAGTTTAGGGAGCTCAGATGGACAACTGGAATTGAGCAGAGCAAATGTTTCAGATCATATTGACTCAACTGGACTTGTAAAAGTATTGATTTCTCAGCATTCCTCTTGGACTGCACTTAAATCTAATTAAAAACAAGTTTTGTACAATACTTGAATGTTATTTCACTTTTCACTGTGGTTGCATATAAACCCAAAATAAATAAATACATAAATAAATAAACCATATCTTACTGGGCTAATCTTCACCTATAGTCAACACCAGAGAATGAGCTGGTGGACTCTAAGCAGTGAGGTTTTTCTGTTTCTTTGTTTGTTTGTTTTTTGCCACCAATTTCCTTAATAGCTTCTCTCTCTCTCTCTCTCTCTCTCTCTCTCTCTCTCTCTCTCTCTCTCTCTCTCTTTGTCTCTCTCTCTCTCTCTCTTTCTAGGAATTTGTACATTTCCTCCAGGTTGTCTAGTTTGTTGGAGTAGAGCTGTTCATAGTATTTTTTAACAATCATTTCTATTTCTGTGGGGTCTGTTGTTATTTCGCCTCTATCGTTTCTGATTTTGTTTATTTGGGTCCTCTCTCTTTGCTTCTTGGTGAGCCTGGCTAGAGGTTTGTCAATCTTGTTTATCCTTTCAAAGAACCAGCTCTTGGTTTCATTGATTTTCTGTATTGTTTTTTTGGTCTCTATGTCATTTATTTCTGCTCTAATCTTTATTATCCCCTTCCTTCTGCTCACTCTGGGGTTTTCTTGTTGCTTTCTTTCTAATTCTTTGAGCTGTAACTCTCTCTCTCTTCTTTCATATTCTCATCTTCCATGTATTCCTTCAACATCTCCCAAGTAGAACAGGATTACATTTCAAGCAGAAAATAAGTTATATATTTGATGCTTACTTGGGACTTGTGATGGTGTTAAGAAGGTGAGAACATTTTCTTTGAATGAAAATCTGTGTGCTATGTGCTGTGCACCAGCCTCAGTCCTTCATATGTGTTCAATAAGTATTGTTTGATTCAATAAATGAGCAAATGTGGCAAGAAAGAATGATGACATGATTTTATTTCAGAACAGATAGCTTTCCCTTGAAGAAGTTAAGGTAAGTGTGTATAGTTCATCACTGGGCTCTCAAGTCTCTTAGGTGGACAACAGAACCTCAGGAGATGGGAGCAGGAGATGGCCTCACTCCTCATCCCGCCTTCATTCCAGTTCTACCTTCATCTTTGCCACATCAATGTATTGATCTCCTAATACTTTTCTTTAAGTCAACCCTCTCTTTCATTCATTCATAACATCATCTGAATGAAAAACTAGGATCTTTAGCAAACAGATCACAATATCATTCTTTGTTAATGTTGCTGGCAACCCTGGAGCTGGGGGCTTGTTCTTTTGTTAGAAAGGGAGATCATGAGGGGTTAGGAATAGTAAGAACTTCTTTCCATCAAAGTAAGATTTTCTTTTTCATGATAGACTCAAAGGATTGAAGGAGAATTGAAAAGGGAATAACCTTCCATGCTATTGAAAAATATAGCATATCTGAATACCAGCAAAGCCTGTCCTAAATTGGGAAATTCTGATCTAGTCCAACTTCCTCATATTACAGGTAAGCAAAGGGAGGCAGAGAGCAGGACAGTGACTTGGCCAGCTGTAGAAATGGGACCGACCTTACATCCCAGAATTCTTCCCACTCTGAGAGGAACAGGGATGCCTATTCTCTCTGTCTGTGAAAATATGGATGGCTACATGAAGGAAGAAGTCCTGCGTCAAAATGCAGGGAGAAGTGGGAAGAGCTGGGCACTGAGGTAGTGAACTGGCAATGGTGTGCATGGGGAATTTAGGGGGCTAAAGGGGAGAGGAGGTTACCATTTGTTATCTTGTCTAATCCCTTTTTTACAGGTGGACCAGAGAAGGAAATGACTTGTCTAGGGTCTCAGGGCCTCTCATGGCTCGGGGAGAGGGCCACTCCCTATCTCTGCCTTCCCAGCCTCGTGCTTTATAGGGCTCCACTGCAGCCCTCCAGCCCTGACATCTCTGCTTGTTTGTGAAATTGGAGGTGGCATTTTAAATTTATCATTATAATTACTTTCCATCCACAGGAAAAATTACATCTTTATACCTGCACCAGCTGTCCCCAGAGTCATGCTTGGGGCTGGTTACTCCTCTCCACCCTTGAGATGTCCAGCAGGAAGGGACAGTGTACCTGGGAATAATTATGGTGTCTGCCCCCCTGGTAACTCACCGCAAATCTCTTCCCACACCTCTCGTTGCCACAGCACCCACAGCAGTCATTGTTCTTTAAGCCCAGGAACACAAGCACAGGGAAGATCATCTGTCAGCAGAGAAGCACCTTAGAATGGGTCTGGGATGTGAAAGTGAAGCAGGAATTTTAGGGAAATATAGGCAGGCTAAGGGATTTTTTAGAATTGGGGTCCATGGAAAAAACACAGGGAGAAGGTACATTTCTATAACACCAGGAATTCAGGTGCAGTTACATCTCCATAAGACAAGGGAGCAGCAACAGTTGTATTTACATAAGATAAGGGAACTGGAAGTAGCAAGAAAGGTCTATATTTATAAAATAAAGAGAAGGAAGCCCTTCATTCAGATGGAAAAGAAGAACACCCAGAGGGAATAGGGGAACAATGAGGATGGAGGGGGAGAACCTCACATGTCTCCTGTGAGGTTCAACCTTTGAGCCCAGGAGTTACTATACTAACCACCTGGAAGGGAAATATTGAACAATCAGAGGGGATATCAGGCACCAGGATCTGCAGCCTTTATAAGCCATAGGGAAAGGAACTCAGTGGGACCCTTTCCCCTTCCCTACTTGGGAGTCCATTCTGTGGGACTCTTCCCTCTCCCCACATGGGAGTCTGTACTTGTCCTTTAATAAATCTCCACCTTTGCTATACCACTTTCTGTCCTTGGATTCATTCTTCAATTCTAGCAGACAAAGAATCCAGGTTCCAGTCCAAAAATTCAGTATCAAAAGCAAGACCCACGCCTGCCTGGCTGTGTGAGGAGCCACAGCCATGATGTGAGACTTGGTGGCTGAAGGTTATGGCAGGAATGACAGAACGTCGCTGGTGGAGTGGACCAGTGTTATTGAGTATTTTGATGCCATTTGGCTTAACTGCAGTTTCAATGGACCAAGATTTCAAGATCTGACACTCCCAGTCTCCTTTTAGATCAGCGGTTCTCAACCTGTGGGTCGCGACCCCTGTGGGGGTCGAACGACCCTTTCACAGGGGTCGCTTAAGACCATCGAAAAACACATATATAATTACATATTGTTTTTGTGATTAATCACTATGCTTTAATTATGTTCAATTTGTAACAATGAAAATACATCCTGCATATCAGATATTTACATTATGATTCAAAACAGTAGCAAAATTACAGTTAAGAAGTAGCAACGAAAATAATTTTATGATTGGGGGTCACCACAACATGAGGAACTGTATTAAAGGGTCACAGCATTAGGAAGGTTGAGAACCATGATTTAGATGGTGGGTTAGGAAAAGAAAAAACAAAACAGGTTGGATTGTCATGATAAGGATCTCTCTCTAAAGCAGAAGCTCCCAGTCTCTACTGGAAACAGGAATAAGAAAGCCTTCATGCATGAGTGGAAGAAGAATCCTCTGACACCTATTTCTCTTGGTGGTTCAGTCAATCAATTTGCTATAAAGTATATTTCCACCCCCTTCTCCCCCTCCACATAGCACCCTCTCTTGTTTGAATTAAGAAATTCTGTGATGTTCAGTTTGGTTCCTGGAGCTTAATTGGCCCATGAGAACCACCAGACCAAGTTTAAATGACCTAGTAATGCAGCAGACAGGTCCTTGTCAGGCCCTAATGGAGAAGGAACAATTAAGGCACTGACTTTTCATAGAGCAATGCTTAGGCTTTTGTTAGCAGCTAAGTAGCTCCCTGGTTACAAAGTGCCCAATTTTGGAAGAATGGGGTGAAAATCTCCTTCAGGAGGATTTTAATACTCACCAAGAACCCGCTTCCTAATATTCCTCCAAAAAACCAGACCTCTTCAGAAAGGTGTTCATTGTTGTCTATCACTTTTCCTCCAGGGAAAAACAAAAGGATGTTAGCCAGGATGCCAAACACAGTGAGGGGAATGAGAGTGCCCCCCAGGCACTTGGCACACCCTCCGGTGCACATGCTGGGGAAGGATGGCACAGGACCGAGAAAAACGTCCCTCACTGCCTCCTTCACGGGGTCTCTTCAAAGTTATGAGCCAGAGGGTCCTAGTCAATGTCCCAGTTCAATTTGTATGTTGGAGCTGAGAAGCCAGCCAGCCTGGGAACTGTGCCCTGGCGTTGCTTCCACTTCTCAAATGGATCAGAACCTCGATGCTGATGGCTATTTATACCTTCTCCCTGACCCGGAGTCCTGGGTGTTTTTTTGTGCTCCCATAAATGAGATTATGTTTAGAGCAATCATTTAGTCATGGAAACCAATAACCTCTGTTAATAATCCACCGGTGCAGACAAGACACTCACATTGTTGCAATCGAGCACAGGGCTGAAACAAACAGCCTTTGGAACTACCCACCTTTCCTCTGACAGTGCCAGAAATATTCTCCCACCTCTTTTATAAATCACTGGAAAATTGAATCACCTCCTAGCTAACCTCATATCCCCGAAGTAGTCAGTAATGGACAGTGTGTGAAAGGCTGACTATAAGGTTATCCAGAACTTGTTTTCTTCAATATAAAAGTGAGACTTCAATGGTCCAGTCAGGTGTCACTGAGCTCAGGCCTACAGGATTAAAAAAAAAATCAGTGTAACTATTTGTTTTATTGCCTGATTGCTGTATTTCTATACTTGCTACTGAGTTAAGATCCACCTCCTTCCCTACCTGAGATGGTAGAAAGAAAAAAGTTTTCCCAATCATCCTGTTTAGCTACATCTTCCTTGCAGGAAGAAAAACCTCTACCTTTAAGGGGAAAGAAGGTTGGCGATGGATAGAGGAGAGGACACTGGTGAGTAGACTGGAGGCAGAGCTGGCAAAGTTGGAAGAGCAGGTAGAGAATGAAGGAAGGTGGCAGTAAAATGGACCTTTATGGAAACTGCCAGTGGCCAGGGGCAAGATTCAGTTACTAATTTGTGATACTTTGTGTCACTGAAGAAGGTCTCTGTCATGCTTAGACTAGGCCCTATGTTATGCAATGACTTGTTTGGTACTGGTGTTATGAAGAACTATGGGGTTCAAAAGGGAGCCTACTATCTCTTCTTTGAAAGTCTATAGTTTAGAATAAAGAATAATAGGTAGAATTTTATAGAAAGTTGAGTTTTAGCTAAATAAAAAGTATCATTATCATGATCATGGCGAATCCTGTCCTACAATGGAGTTGGCTACCCCGGGAAGCAGTGAGCTGCATTCTGCCAAGTCTCAGGGACCCTTGGCCAGGGAAGCTGTGGGCCAGATTCTAGAGATGTCAGTTTTGATGGATGCTGAGTTTCCTTCTAAAGATTCTATGAAATATGTACTGATTGCTCTATAAGAAATACTTTCGGAAAACTCAGATTTGGAGTGAGAATAAAAACAGCAAATGTTTATTGAGCATACATAATAAATTGAGTACAAAGGAGCACTCTAACTGCCCCTCACCCTCCTGTGAAGAAGGTATCATTTCTTCTGTGCAGGTAAAGACACTCCAGCTCAGACAGGCTAAGTATATTATCCAAAGTCATTCCAGCATAACGGAGAGCTTAAATTTTAAATCAAGACTGTCACTAAAACCCAGGCTATAGTCTGGTGGTGAGATTAATAGACTTTCCCTTTTAGAAATAAAAAAATCATCTTTTCAATAGAATGACACTATGTGTACAGTATCTGGACACAGTGAAACATACTTTTTTTGAAGAACAAACAATTGTGATATTTTTCTTATTATAACATATAATAATAGACAAACATGGCAATTGACCGTACCTTCGCTATGCTTCCCATTGGCTAATCAGCACGATATGCAAATTAACGGCCAACAAAGATGGCGGCTAATTTGCATACTGGAGGCAGGGCAGGACAGCACCATCCAGCCTGCCCTGCTGCCATCTGGGCCTGCTATCTGTGACCTGGGGCCGCCGGGCGGGGCAGCAGTGATCAGCTGGCCCACCCAGGCATCCTGTGTGCGATCCGTCCGGGGCGGCGCCCCAACCACCGGATTGGCCCTGTCGTGTGTGTGACCTGGGGCGGCGGAGCAGGCACCAAGGGATTGGGCCTGCCATCTGCCACCCGGGGAGCGGTCCTAAGCCAGCAGGTGGTTATCTCCCGAGGGGGTCCCAGACTGTGAGAGGGCACAAGTGGGGCTAAGGGACACCCCCCACCCCCTCCCCTGCCAGTGCACAAATTTTTGTGTACCGGGCCTCTAGTTATAAGATAATATGGGATTTTTTTTGTAGAAAAGTCAGCTATACAGAAAAGCATATGGAAGGAATGAAAACACAGCTGTGTTCCCACCACCAGCAGATAAGATCTGTTATTATTTTTCTGACAGTTGTTCCCAACACTCCAAGCAGATGCTAATGAGCTGTATTTATAACCCACCAGCTTTGCTGGGGAGTCTGGGGAGTCCCTTGGAAGAAGACAAAGGTTCTAGGTATGTAATGGTGGAGTTAACCATGGGAGATACCACCTTGGGACAAGGCAGCTCCCCTTTTTTCTCCATCTAGAAGTTACTACCATGGCATTTGAATAACACTGGTCAACACATAGTCTTGATGTCCTAGACTTTTTAGAAAAGCAGCTGGAGTTGGAAATCTATACTATCTGAGTGAATGGATAAAAGTAAAGGATATGGTGAACCAGTCAGTTTTCTCCCAGGATTTTTAAGATGATGTGGAATGTGAGTAACTGTGAAGGAGAGGCCCTAGGTCATTTATTTCCTGTGTGAAGAAGCATCGAAAGACAGTCACCCTTCTGAGACTTCAAACACTTGATGGGTGACTAACTCATTTATGGTTCAACTATTTATTGTGTCTTTGGACCTTCGCATAAGAAGTGGAACACCTAATCTAGAGAAAGGGGATGGTGGGGGAAGGGAGGCTTGGTGACATTCACCCTCAAGAGGGAATGGAGTCACCACCAGGCTACTCTAGGCACTGGACAACATGTAAGATTCTGGACTTCTTCTTGTGATGCCCACACTTGATGACTCGTTGCTTGCTCTCTGCTTAGCAGTGAGGCCCTCCAACCTCCTTTTTAGAGACAGCAAGGAGGAGGTGGTGAGATTGAGTCCCACTTTGGGTCAAGTTCTGTAGAAAGAATATCTCAACAGTGAAAGCAGATGGCAGCTCTGGAAGGGACAAAAAGACAGTAGGGAATCTTGCGGGAAGAAAGGGAGATGAATGCAAACACAGTAGCTGTTTTCCTAGACCTCATACTCTGGGAGGTTCAACTGCAGAGGATTAGGCAGCAGGAAGTCCAGGGGTACCTCCCTGTGATGTAGGCACTTCATTCTGGAGCCAATAGAGCACAGAAGTAGATGTTTTCCAGGTGACTGATCACCAGCAGCTGCATATGCGATACTTAGGTGAAGCTTACTACCGTTTCTCAGCCTGCTAGACTTCTTTGCCCTGCAATGGATAAAAACTCATCAATCAGTGCAATGCAATTCAATCATTGACTATGTTTGACAATGTATCCACCAATGTGTCAAGTGCTATTCTAGTGCGCAAAATACACTGAGTGGCCAGAGTATTATGACCACCTGACGTTTGTAGGCAGATTAGATGTACACTGCATCGTACGGGATATGGAAGCCGAAGGCCTGTTCGAACACCTTTGCTGTCTGCAGTTTCCAAGATAAAACAGCTTCAGTTCGCACAGGAACACAAGGATTGGACAGTCGAGCATTGGAAAAAAGTCATGTGGTCTGATGAATCACGTTTCCAGTTGCATCATGCAGATGGCAGAGTGAGAATTTGGCAGAAACAGCATGAAAGCATGCACCCCACGTGCATGAGTACAACCCTTCAAGCTGGTGGGGGCAGTGTTATGGTTTGGGGCATGTTTTCCTGGCATGATTTGGGCCCTTTAATTCATGTGGAACAATGTCTGAATAGCACAACATACCTAAGTATCACTGCTGATCAAGTTCATCCTATCCTGTTGATGGTGTATCCCAATGGAGATGGCTTCTTCCAACAAGACAATGCACCATGCCACGGTGCTCGTATTGTGCAGGAGTGGTTTCAAGAACATGAGGGAGACTTTACCTTGCTTAGGTGGCCCCCACAATCACCAGATCTCAATCCAATTGAGCATTTGTGGGACGAAGTTAAAGGAGCCATCAGGCAGCTGGTTCCACAACCATCAAATCTCACAGAACTGAACAGTGCTATTCATCAGGCATGGTGTCAGATTCCTTGAATCACCTTTCAACATCTTGTGGAGTCAATGCCAAGAAGAATCACTGCAGTATTGAAGGCAAAAGGTGGCCCAACGAAGTACTGATGGGGTGGTCATAACAATCTGGCCACTCGGTGTATATCTGTCTTACTTTGCCCCCAACAGTACGATAACCTCTTACTTGTGACAGAGACAAGGGAAATCATGACAGAGGTTAAGTGTTGTAAATGCTTCTTAGCAGAACTAGGAATAGGTTCACTTGCTTGTCTTGAAATAAGTCACTCTCATTTATTCATTTAGCACATCAGGGAGAGGTTGAGGGGCCTCAGCACATTCATATTCAAGTGTCAAAGTTCAGGTCCCCATCTTTGCTGGCCTAGATTTTGGGGTAGTTTTACAACAGTGACTTCCAGAAGGAGGAAAGAAATAACAGAAAATGTCAATGGGTATTGCATATAACAAGAAAAAGAGCCATTTTACAAAACTTTTATAATTTACTTATAGATATCTATAGTAATCTATAATAATAAAAACATAATATGCAAATCGACCAAATGGCCGAAAAGTAGAACGACTGTCTGGACAACCACTCTATGACACACACTGGTGCCAGGCCAGCCAAGGCAGGTGTTATGTGATTGGTTGGGGGGGGGGCACCATTGCCCCACAATCGCCCCACAGAGGGAGGCCCAGGCCACCGGCCGGTGGTGCTGTGGTGGGTGGGCGGGGCCTCCCTTTGAGGGGTGATTGATCAGTGGGCTCTTGGACTGTGAGAGGGTGCAGGCGGGGCTGAGGGACACCCCCCCCCCCCGCGAGTGCACAAATTTCATGCACCAGGCCTCTAGTTAGGTAATAATGCAACATGTTTTGTTTACTATAGGTCTCCAATCAAAACATAAAGATCAAAAGCATTTAGTGATAGCTGGTGATCTTTATAAAATGCAAATGTGATCTTAAAAACTCTTCCTTGAAGTCCTCAGGAGGCTTCCATGGCCCTCAGATCTTAACCCCAGTCCTCTTTGACTTGTCTTCTTGCCACGTCAAGTTGACCCTCTTCCTACTTCCTTTTCTGCTCCTTTGTCTTGCCTCCCACTTCCAGTCCTCTGGGACTCAGCTCAGCAGTTCCTCTTTCCAAGAAGCCTTTGATCAGAAAAGTGTTTCACAGTCAAGAAGTGTTTCTGAAAATCTGGATAACATAAAGTTAAATAGATTTCTGAATGGCATAATGTTTTAGGGCTTTTAATTTGTAAATTGACTTGTAGTTATGGAAGAAAAGTTAGGAGAAATAGCATCCAGTGTTTCCCAAACTTCAGTGTCCTCAGAACTCTTCTGTTGTAGAATATTTTATAAGACCAGGATTTCCCAGCACATTGGGAAAATTGGAACTTCTTAATTTCTCAAGTGCTTGTGATGGTATGCATGATGGCAGAGAGAAGGTGAGTGGTCATTTGAGGCAAAGCAAGTGTAACAAGATGGGATTAAGTATGATATGAGAAGATAGTGAGAAGCCCGGTGCACAATGAGGGCGCTGAGCTGGAAACAGGGTTGGGAGTCAGCCCTGGAGAATAGGTGGAACAATGAACTCTAATGCTTTACTGTTAGGAGCATTGTTAGTGCTTCATGCTTGGATCATTTTAACATGAATCTTCCACAAGGGGACACTTTCCTGGGAGAGGCTGGGCCAAATGGCCTGGAAAATTAAGGCTACAGAGCCCACTCAGACTTCTCCAACTCAGAATCCAAGTAGATTTGTTATTCAAGCCAACATTTGCCGCATACTGCTGTATGCCTGGCCCCCATCTAAGGGCTCTGTATTACTAACTAATTTAGTCCCCAGAGCAACCCAAATAGGCAGCAAAACAGTAAGTACTATCCCTATTTTAGAGATGAGGAAACCAAAACAACTAGTAAGTGTTTTCTGCACATTTATCTATGTGTCAGAAACCACCTAAAAACTTTGTATTTCAAACAGCAACCATTTGATTACATATCATGATTTTGTGGGTCAGAAGTTTGATAGAGATACCCTGGTGGTTCTTCTGACCCAGCCTGCAGTGATTTGGACTGTTTGCTCTTGTTCAGCTAACAGCCATACTGCACTGGTTCATAGAATCCAAGAGAGCTTCACTCACATTCTTTGATGAGAAAGCTGTAAGATGGGGCTCAGCCAGCCCCTCTCCCCACCCATAGTCTTAGCTCTCTGTGTGGTCTCGGCAGCAGTGTAGTTGGATTTTGCATGGTGGGTCAAGGCTCAGAGAGACAAGAAGTGGAAACTGCACTTTCTAAGGCCTGGGCCAGAAACTGGGACATGGTCACTTTTATATCTTTGGGGTCAGAGTTGTCACAGAGTCATCTCAGATTCAGAGGGGGAGTGGCATAGCCCTCATCTCTCCATGAGAAGAGTGTCAAAAAATTTGTGGCCATCTTTAACCTGTCACAGTGGTAAAGGCAGGATCTGAACCCAGGAGTCTGGGAATGCCTTGGTAATCCCAAACTGGCATCAACTCTTCAATCAACACAGGGAGGGCTGCCTACATGCAGTTAGCTTCAAATCAAGGACTTTCTCAGCCACAGGCTGAATAATCTGGATAATTTCCTCCACTTTATATGGGTGGACACAGCCTAAGTTCAGCTTTGGACTTTGGAATCTTGCAGATACCATCAACACCTAAAAGTCAGTATCTCCAGTTGTTTTAAAAATCAGAATGGGAAAAAGCAAGCATGCCCAACCTCATGACTCAGATGGGTGCTATGTGGCTGTGTCTAACGCAGGTGTTAGTACAAAAGGGCACAGCTTGACCTCTCACAGAGGCATGAGCCCTGGCTGATAAATCTGCCCCAGGAGATCGGTCCAAATATCGATTTGTTTTAGTGTTCTTTCATGTTGCTATGGTTATAAGGTAAAAAGTTAACTTTTGAAAGAAATTCAGCCCCCACCCACTATCCATAAAGTAGAACATCACTAACTGAGGTTTCTCATCCTCTTTTTATTTTTTAATTTTTTAAATTGAATTTATTGGTATGATAGTGGTTAACAAAATTACATAGGTTTCAAGTGTACAATTCTACAATACATCATCTATATATTGTATTTTGTATTCCTCATGCAAAGTCAAGTCTCCTTTCCTCACCATTTAAACCCCTTTTACCCGTTTCTAACTGCTCCCACCTCCCTTCTCCTCTGGTAATCACCATATTGTTGTCTGTGTCTATGAGTTTTTGCTTTATCACTAAATGTGTAATAAAATATACTGACCCTTTAAAACGGATTTCCATCATCACTGATATGATGGGGAAGGAACTGTTAGTTTTTAAACTAGGAGCTTCTTTGATACTCCTGAAATCACATCCCTTGGGTGGCTGCCTTAATCTTGGACATAACAGCAGTCCTGATCTCTAACAAATGACTCTGCTGCTCATTTCCTCCATGAGACTCAGAATCAGGGTTTAGACAAGTGGTTCATCTGAACTGGCTGCCACTGCTGGTCACAGGGCTGGAAAGGCTCAGACATTATTCACTGACTCATTCGTTTGTTCATTCATTCATTCATTCATTCATTTCACAGTCACTGAACACATAAAATACTTCAGGACCTTGTTGGATGGTGGAGATTGGCAGGCAAGTTGTGCAATGACACTGCTTCAGAGCACTCAGTCGTGTTTGTGTGTGTGTGAGAGAGAGAGAGAAAGAGGGGGGGAAGAAAGGAGAGAGAGAGAGAGAGGAACAGAGAGGGAGGGATAGAGGGAGGGAGAGAGAGGTAGAAAGGGAGAGAAGGGAGAGAGAGAATGAGAGAAAGTGGGAGAAAAATGTTAGCTACATTAGTTCAGGTAGGAAAGGTCCGGTCAGTCTTATAGCTATAATTTATAAAGGACTTTTTATAAGAATGTTGAACAGGGCACGTAGTGCTTTAAAGTACAAAACGGAGCTGTAAATGTAAGGGATATTACAATATTATCAAAGCCAAGAAGCTGTTCTTCCATAAAACGTGAAGTTTTGATGCTTATAAATAGGTTTAAAATGTGGCCAGTCTACCAGATTTAATTGTCTTTCATTTTTCTTTTTTGATTGTGTTTTTTTTATATAGTTTTTTAGGGCCATATTGTACTATATATTTTTCATTTTTATTTATTTATTTTTAAAATTATTTACTGTTGAAAATATTACATATGTCCTCTTTTCCCCTCATTGAACTCTCCTAGCTCACCCCGGTCCCCACCACCCCCAGTCCCTCATCACCCCATTATCTGTGTCCATGGGTTATGCATATATGCATACAAGTTCATTGTTTGATCTTTTGCCACCCACTCTCCCCTGCCTTCCCTCTGAGTTTCAACAGTCTGTTTATGCTTCTATGATTCTGGGTCTATTTTTGGTCATCAGTTTATTTGATTCATTAGATTCCATATATGAGTGAGAGATCATGTGATACTTATCTTTCTCTGACTGGCTTATTTTGCTCAGCATAATACTCTCCAGGTTCATCTATGCTATTGCAAATGGTAAGGGTTCTTTCTTTTTTTATTGCCACATAGTATTCTGTTGTGTAGATGCACCATAGTTTTTTTATCCACTCATTTATTGACAGGCACTTAGGCTGTTTACAAGTCTTAGCTATTGTAAATTGTGCTACTATGAACATAGGAATGCATACATTCTTGCTGATGAGTGTTTGGGGTTTCTTAGGATATATTTCAAGAAGTGGGATGACTGGGTCAAATGGCAGTTCCATTTTTAATTTTTTGAAGAAACTCCATACTGTTTTCCATAGTGACTGCACCAGTCTGCTTTCCCAAGAGCAGTGTATGAGGGTTCCCTTTTCTCCACAAGCTCGCCAGCACTTTTCCTTTGTTGATTTGTTGATAATGGACATTCTGACAGGTGTGAGGTGATAGCTCATTGTCATTTTGATTTGCATGTCTCAGAATAATAGTGACATTGAGCATTTTTCCATATATCTCTGGGCTTTCTGTATGTCCACTTCAAAGAAGTGTCTATTTAGGACTTTGCCCATTTGTTTTTTCTTCTTTCAATTTTTAAAAAATTCTTTATTGTTAAAGTATTACATGAGTCTCCTTTTCCCCCCATTTGACCTCTCCCTGGCCTCTCCCACTCCCCAGCACATGCATTCATCCCCCTACTGTCTGTGTTCATTGGTTTTGCTCATTTGCATGCATACAAGTCCTTTGGTTGACCTCTTACCCCCTCGTCCCTGGCCTTCCTTCATAGGTTGGACAGTCTGTTCGATGCTTCTATGACTCTGGTTCTATTTTTGTTCATCAGTTTATATTGTTCAATATATTCCACAAATGAGTGAGATCATGTGATATTTATCTTTCTCTGACTGGCTTATTTCACTTAGCATAATGCTCTCCGGGTCCATCCATGCTGCTGCAAATGGTAAGAATTCCTACTTTTTTACAGCAGCATAGTATTCCATTGTGTAGATCTACCACAGTTTTCTAATCCACTCATTTGCTTGGGCACTTAGGCTGTTTCTAAATCATATCTATTGTAAATTGTATTGCTATGAACATAGGGTTGCATATATTCTTTCTGATTGGTGATTTTATTTTCTTGGGATATATTCCTAGAAGTGAGATTACTGGGTCAAATGGGAGTTCCATTTTTAATTTTTTGAGGAAATTCCATAATGTTTTCCACAGTGGTTGCACCAGCCTGAATTCTCATAGCAGTGCAAGGGGGTTATTTTTTCTCCGCACCCTTGCCAGCATTTGTCATTTGTTGATTTGTTGATGATAGCCATTCTGACAGGTGTTGTTTTGATTTGCATCTCAGATGATTAGTGACTTTGAGCATGTTTTCCTACATCTCTTGGCTTTCTGTATGTCTTCTTTTGAAAAGTGTATATTTAGGTCCTTTGCCCATTTTTTGATTGGATTGTTTATCTTCCGTTTGTTAAGATGTATGAGTTCCATATAAATTTTGGAGATTAAACCTTTATCGAAGATAACATTGGCAAATATGTTCTCTCATGCAGTGGGCTTCTTGTTCTTTTGTTGATGGTTTCTTTTGCTGTGTAGAAGCTTGTTATTTTTATGTAGTCCCATTTGTTTATTTTCTCCTTGGTTTCCATTGCCCTAGAAGCTGTATCGGTAAAGATATTGCTATGACAAATGTCTGCTATTTTGCTGCCTATAGCTTCTTCTAAGATTTTTATGGTTTCCTGTCTTATGTTTAAGTCCTTTATCAACTTTGAGTTTATTTTTGTGTATGGTATAATTTGGTGGTCTAGTTCATATTTTTTGCATGTTTCTGTCCAATTTTTCTAACACTCTTTATTTTTTTTTTGACATTTTGGTGTCCTGTATTAAAAAAATATCAAATAGTATATATAAATAAAAATGCACAACTTGAAATTGCAAGGGTCATGTATATCCATCATCACATATAATAACGAATACATGTAGATTATTATAAAACGATGTTTTTAGCATTATTCCATTTACCCAACATTAAAAAGGAGACATTAAAGAAAAGGAGACATTGTGTATTATTTAGAAATGTATAGCTAAGATAAACCCCACAAATAAATGAAATAAAGGAATTCCAGGAAATCCATGATGATTACAAGTTGCGAAGTGTTGGGTGGTTTTGTTCAGGATGGAAACCACGGAGTCTTCTGGAATCATGGCCACCTTCTTCTCCACATTCATTTGATGACTCATAAATCTACTTTTCACTACTCACAGATAGAGCATTTCTGTTCTATGACCTTCATTATTTCCCACACAAGTTAGTGAGATGGAGATGAACTAGAGGGGAAAGCCACACCCTGCATAAGTGACCACATTCACCACTAAGTGGTTGCTGATCATGTGCAGCAAACCCTTCCCATGTAACACTCTTTATTGAAGAGACTGTCTTACTCCATTGTATGCTCTTGCCTTCTTTGTCAAATATTAATTGAGCATAAAGGCTTGGTCCGATTTCTGGATTCTCTGTTCTGTTACATTGGTCTATATGTCTGTTTTTGTGCCAGTACCAGGCAGTTTTGAAGATAGCTTGATATCTGGTATTGTGCTCCCTCCAACTTTGTTCTTCTTTATCAGGATTGTTGAAGCTATTTGGTGTTTTTTTTTTTTTAATCCAGATGAATTTTTGGAGAGTTTTTTCTAGGTCTGTGAAATATGCCATTGGCATTTTAAAGGGGAATGCATTGAATCTATAGATTGCTTTGGGTAGTATGGACATTTTATGATGTTGAGTCTACCAATTCATCAGCATGGTATATTCTTCCTGCTGAGAGTTTTTATTAGGAAAGGGTGTTGATTTTTTTAAAGCCTTTTCTGCATCAATTGATATGATTACGTGATTTATGTCTCTCAATTTGTTAACGTGATATATCACATTTATTGATTTGAAGATATTGTACCAGCCTTGCATACCTGGAAAAAAATCCTACTTGGTCATGGTTTGAGATCTTTCTAATGTAATGCTGGATCTGATTTGCTAGAATTTTGTTGAGGACTTTAGCATCTATGTTCACCAGGGATATTGTCCTGTAATTCTCTTTCTTTGTAGTGTCTTTTTTTAAAAGTTTTATTGCTTAAAGTATTACAAAGGGTATTACATATGTGTCCTTGCCCCCCCCTCGCCCATTGACAATCCCCCGTCCTCCCCTACCCCCCCAGTGTCTTATGTCCATTGGTTATGCTTATATGCATGCATACAAGTCCTTCGGTTGATCTCTTACCCCACTCCCTCCTGCCCCCCAACCCTCCCAGGCCTGCCTGCTGCAGTTTGACAATCTGAGGCAGCTCTGCCTCTGTATCTATTATTGTTCAAAAGTTTATAATGGTCTCTATTATCCATGAATGAGTGAGATCATGTGGTATTGTTCCTTCATTGACTGGCTTATTTCACTTAGCATAATGTTCTCCAGTTCCAGCCATGCCGTTGCAAATGATAAGAGTTCCTTCTGTTTCACAGCAGCATAAACTCCATTGTGTAGATGTACCACAGTTTTCTAATCCATTCATCTACTGATGGGCACTTAGGCTGTTTCCAGATCTTAGCTATGGTGAATTGTGCTGCTTGAACATAAGGGCGCATATATCCTTTCTGATTGGTGTTTCCGGTTTCTTGGGATATATTCCTAGAAGTGGGATCACAGGGTCAAATGGGAGTTCCATTTTCAGTTTTTTGTGAAAACTCCATACTGTCTTCCATAGTGGCTGCACCAGTCTGCATTCCCACCAGCAGTGCACAAGTGTTCCTTTTTCTCCACATCCTCTCCAGCACTTGTCGTTTGTTGATTTCTTGATGATAGACAGTCTGACAGGTGTGAGATGGTACCTCATTGTTGTTTTGATTTGCATCTCTCAGATGATTAGTGACTTTGAGCATGTTTTCATATGACTCTTGGCTTTCTGAATGTCCTCTTTTGAAAGGTGTCTATTTAGGTCCTTTGCCCATTTTTTGATTGGATTGTTTATCTTCCTTTTGTTAAGTTGTATGAGTTCCCTATAAATTTTGGAGATTAGGCCCTTATCAGATATGACATTGGCAAATATGTTTTCCCACACAGTGGGTTTTCTTGTTGTTTTGTTGATGGTTTCTTTTGCTGTGCAGAAGCTTTTTATTTAGATGTAGTCCCATTTGTTCATTTTCCCTTTCGTTTCAAGTGCCCTAGGAGCTGTATCAGTGAAGAAATTGCTTCGGCATATGCCTGAGATTGTGTTGCCTTTGGATTCTTCAAGAATTTTTATGGTTTCCCGTCGTACATTTAAGTCCTTTATCCATTTTGAGTTTATTTTTGTGTATGGTGTAAGTTGGTGGTCTAGATTTATTTTCTTGCATATACCTGTCCAATTTTCCCAACACCATTTATTGAAGAGACTATCTTGGCTCCATTGTATGTTCTTGCCTCCTTTGTCAAATATTAATTGAGCATATTGGTTTGGGCCGATTTCTGGGCTCTCTATTCTATTCCATTGATCTATATGTCTGTTCTTGTGCCAGTACCAGGCAGTTTTGAGAATAGTGGCTTTGTAATACATCTTGATATCTGGTGTTGAGATCCCACCTACTTTGTTCTTTTTCAGGATTGCTGCAACTATTCGGGGTCTTTTTTTATTCCAGATGAATTTTTGGAGAGTTCGTTCTAGATCTGTGAAGTATGCCATTGGTATTTTAATGGGAAGTTTGTTGAATTTATAGATTGCTTTGGGTAGTATGGACATTTTAATGATGTTGATTCTACCAATCCATGAACACGGTATGTTCTTCCATCTGTTTATGTCTTCCTCTATCTCTTTTTTCAATGTCCTGTAGTTTTCTGAGTAGAGGTCTTTTACCTCTTTAGTTAAGTTTATTACTAGTTAGCTTAATTTTTTTTTGGTGCGATGGTAAATGGGATTGTTTTTATAATCTCTCTTTCTGAAAGTTCACTATTGGTGTATAGAAATGCCTCAGATTTCTTGGGGTTAATTTTGTATCCTGCCACATTGCCAAATTCATGTATTAAGCCTAATAGTTTTTTGATGGAATCTCTAGGGTTTTGTATGTATAATATCATGTCGTCTGCAAATAAGGACAGTTTTACTTCCTCTTTTCCAATTTGGATGCCTTTTATTTCTTCTTCTTGTCTAATCGCAATGGCTAATACTTCCAGTACTATGTCGATCAGAAGTGGTGAGAGTGGGCATCCCTGTCTTGTTCCTGTTCTTAGGGGAAATGGTGTTAGTTTTCATCCTTTGAGTATGATGTTGGCTGTGGGCCTGTCATATATGGCTTTTATTATGTTGAGGTATGATCCTTCTACTCCCACCTTGCTGGGAGTTTTTATCAAAAATGGGTGTTGGATTTTGTCAAATGCTTTTTCTGCATCAATTGATATGACCATGTGGTTTTTTTCTTTCAGTTTGTTTAAGTGATGTATCACGTTTATTGATTTGCAGATATTGTACCAGCCTTGCATCCCTGGGATAAATCCTACTTGGTCATGGTGTATGATCTTTCTGATGTACTGCTGGATCCGATTTGCTAAGATTTTGTTGAGGATTTTGACATCTATGTTCATGAGGGATATTGGCCTGTAATTCCCTTTCATTGTGTTGTCTTTACCTGGTTTTGGTATTCGAGTGATGCTGGCTTCACAGAATGAGCTTGGAAGTGTTCCTTCCTCTTGAATTTTTTGTAGTAGTCTGAGCAGGATAGGTTTTAGTTCTTCCTTGAATGTTTGGTAAAACTCCCCTGTGAAGCCGTCTGGTCCTGGGCTTTTGTTTGCTGGAAGCTTTTTGATGACTGCTTCAATTTCTTCCATAGTTATTGGCCTATTGAGATTTTTAGATTCTTCCTGATTGAGTGTTAGAATGTTGTATTTTTCTAGGAATTTGTCTATTTCCTCCAGGTTGTCTAGTTTGTTGGAGTAGAGCTGTCCATAGTATTTTTTAACAATCATTTCTATTTCTGTGGGGTCTGTTGTTATTTCGCCTCTATCGTTTCTGATTTTGTTTATTTGGGTCCTCTCTCTCTGCTTCTTGGTGAGTCTGGCTAGAGGTTTGTCAATCTTGTTTATCCTTTCAAAGAACCAGCTCTTGGTTTCATTGATTTTCTGTATTGTTTTTTTGGTCTCTATGTCATTTATTTCTGCTCTAATCTTTATTATCTCCTTCCTTCTGCTCACTCTGGGGTTCTCTTGTTGCTCTCTTTCTAATTCTTTGAGTTGTAGAATTAGATGTTTAACTACCATTTTTTCTTGTTTTTTGAGATAGGCCGGTAGAGCTATAAACTTCCCTCTCAGGACTGCTTTCATTGTGTCCCATAGGTTTGGGATTGTTGTGTTTTCATTGTCATTAGTTTCCAGGATGTTTTTAATTTCTTCTTTGATCTCATTGGTAACCCTATCAATATTTAATAACATGCTATTCAGCTTCCAAGTGTTTGAGTATTTTCGGTTGTTTTTATTGTAGTTTATTTCTAATATTATGCTATCGTGGTCTGAGATGATGCTTGGTATGATTTCAATCTTCTTGAATTTGGGGATACTTTGCTTGTGACCCACTATGTGGTCTATTTTTGAATGTGTCTTATGAGCACTTGAGTAGAATGTATATTCCTTGGCTTTGGGGTGAAGTGTTCTGAAGATGTCAATTAAGTCCATCTGATCTAGTAAGTCATTTAGGATTGCTGTTTCTTTGCTGATTGTTTGTCTAGAGGACTTATCCAGTGCTGTCAGTGGTGTATTAAAGTCCCCTACTATGATTGTATTGTTGTCGATCTCTCCTTTGATATCTTCCAGGAGTTTTTTTATGAATTTGGGTGCTCCTGCATTGGGTACATATATGTTTACCAGCGTTATATCTTCTTGTTGTATTGATCCCTTTAGTATTATGAAGTGGCCTTCCTTATCTCTTCTTATGGCCTTCACTTTGAGGTCTATTTTGTCCGATATAAGTATTGCTACCCCAGCTTTCTTTTCCTTTCCATTTGCCTGAAAGATATTTTTCCATCCCTTCACTTTCAGTCTGTGTGAGTCCCTTCTAATGAGGTGGGTCTCTTGTAGACAGAAAATGTATGGGTCATGTTTTTTTATCCATTCAGCCCTTGATGTCTTTTGGTTCGAGCATTTAGTCCACTTATGTTTAAAGTTATTATTGAAAGGCATTTGTTTTTAGCCATTTCTTTTTTTGTTTGTGGCTGTTTTCTTTCTGAGCTTTTTGTTTCTTCTCTTTATACCAGTCCCTTTAGCATTTCTTGTATTGCTGGCTTGGTGGTGATAAACTCCCTTAGCCTTTTTTTTGTCTGTGAAGCTTCTTAATTCCCCTTCAATTTTGAATGATAGCCTTGCTGGATAGAGTATTCTTGGATTCAGTCCTTTGCTTTGCATCACTTTGTAAATTTCCGTGCATTCTTTTCTGGCCTGATGTTTTTCTGTTGAGAAATCATTTGATAATCTAATGGGAGATCCCTTGTATGTGACTTTCCGTCTCTCTCTTGGTACCTATAAGATTCTCTCTTTGTCCTGAACATTTGCCATAGTAATTATGATGTGTCTTGGTATGGGTCTTTTCGGGTTCACCTTGTTTGGGACTCTCTGTGCTTGTATGACTTTTTTCTTCCCCACCTCAGGGATGTTTTCTGATATTATTTCTTCGAATAGGTTTTCTAATCCTTGTTCCTCTTTCTGTTGTTCTGGCATCCCTATTATTCGTATTTTGTTTCATTTCATGTTGCCCCAAAGCTCCCTTAGGCTCTCCTCCTGTCTTTTAATTTTTTTCTCCAATTGCAGTACATTTTGGGTGTGTTTTGCTTCCTTGTCTTCTAATTCACTAATTCGGTCCTCCTCTTCTCCTAGTCTACTGTTGGTACTTTCAATGGTGTTTTTTATTGCAGCTATATCACTCTTCATTTCTTCCTGTTTCTTACTTAAGTTGTGGATTTTTTCATCTGTTTCTTCTTGCTTCTTGCATAAGTAGTTTATTTTTTCATCTGTTTCTTCATGCTTCTTGTATATGTTGTTGATTTTTTCCTCCATCCAGTTTATGCACTCTAGAACCCTTATTCTGAATTCTTTTTCTGTCATGCTGCATGCCTCAGTTTCAGTTAGCTGCTTTTCTGGCAAGTCCTCCTTTTCTTTCCTTTGTGGGTTTCTGTGTCTACCCATGTTTGATCTCACTGACATATCTAGTCGTTGAGTCATTCAGTGGCTGCTCCCTGGGTGGCAGTGGCTGCTTGGGCTGTGGTTGCTCCTTGGGCGGTTGTGGTAGCAGCTGCTACTCAGTTGGCAGCAGCTCCGCTGGTGGGTGCTGTTCACAGCTTTAGTGGTTCTTCTGGCTGCTGGGGGGAGGCTTCACGTACAGCTGCTGATCCGCAGTGATGTGGTGATCAGGAGGCTGCTGTTGCTTGGATCTGCTGCGTTGATTTACGGGCACATAATACAACACAACAAGGCACACGTACCAGACACTGAACACAAATATATTCACGATATTAATAATCCCAAATAAAGGTGACCACCTGAATTAAGAGGATTAGGGGATAAGGAAGAAAGAAGAGAAAAAGGGAAAAGAGAATAAAGAAAAGAAAAAAAGGAGTGCAAAAATGAAATTGGGGAAAAAAGGGGGGGAAAATGAAGAAAAATGAGTGAAAAGAGAAAATGAAGTAGAAGAGGGGAAGAGACTATTTATATGACGAGAAAACTCTGATAGAACCACCACTAATCCAAACAAATTCCAACAACAGGTCCCTGGAGATGAATGCAAACTACAAATAACCAGTAATATCAAGAGAGGCAAGTGAAAACAGAAGCACAAAAATAACTGGGGGGCGGGGGGGTGTGCGGTGGAGAGAGGGGAAAAACCAGCAGGAAAAAAAATAAAAAGAAAAAGCAAAACAACCTCACAACCAGTCATAAAAAACAACAAAAAAAACCCAACACACACACACACACACACACACACACACACACACAAAACACTATGCTCAACAATCAGGCAAACAGAAACAAAACAATAGAAAGACAAAAAAAGAGAAAAAAAATTTGGATAGTGAAGAAAGATAAGGGATAGGTGTATAAGGATTTAGAGCAGTAGATTGGAAATAGGATATATAAGTAGGGTTAAATTTTGACAGGGGAAAAAAAGAAGGAATCAGGAAAATCTAAAGCAGGAATAGGGTAAGAGAAACAGGACAACAAAAGGAAAAAGTGATGAAGAGGGTTTTAGCATAGAGGTAAAATTGAGGTAGGGAAAATTGATGCTAAAGGAACAATGAAAATAGAATGGAGAACACTAATCCCAAAATAAAATAAAGAGAAAATAAAATGGCACTTTAAAAAATGGTAAAATGGTAGCAGTAATAATACTGGTTAAAAAAATGTAGTAATTAAAAGGGTAAAATCAGGTGATGGAAAAAGCAGGAAAAGAAGAAAAAAAAATTGGTTTCTTAGTTAAAAGGTGAAAAAAGAAAAAAAAATTGCAGTAGTGAAGGTCCTTCGGTTCTTCTACTCTTCAGTCTGGCTCACCTTGGTCTTGCCAGGTATTCAGGAGGGTGTTGAATTTCTCTGCGATACACTGTTCCTCCGTGTTGTAAACCACAGTCCTGATTTTAAAGCAGGCTATATTTGTGTCCCAGACTGCCTTAATTTGTATTTAGGTAAGAGTCAATTTGTGGCTCAGCCTCTGGGTGGCAGTGTTTTTGGGTTGGCCTCTGAGGATATATGGCTTCTCTATCCAGTAACAAGGGTTTATTTTTTCTTTTTTTTAATATATTTTTTATTGATTAAGATATTACATATGTGCCCTTATCCCCACATTACCCTCTATCCCCCTCCCCGCTCATGGCCTCATCCCCCTGTTGTCCGTGTCCATTGGTTATGCCTCTTTGCTTGCACATAAGTCCTTTGGTTGATCTTTACCCCTTACCCCCATCCTCCCCTACCTTCCCTCCAAGGCCCGACAGTCCAATCAATGCCTCTCCGTCTCTGGCTCAGTCCTTATTCATCAGTTTATGTTGTTCATTATATTCCACAAATGAGTGAGATCATGTGGTATTTATCCACTCTCCAGTTCCATCCATGCTGTGGCAAATGGTATGAGTTCCTATTTCTTCTTCCTCTTCTGAAAGGGCAAGAATACCTTTCAGCATTTCATATAATGCTGGTTTGGTGGTGATGAACTCCTTTAGCTTTTTCTTATCTGTGAAGCTCTTTATCTGACCTTCTGTTCTGAATGATAGCTTTGCTGGATAAAGTAATCTTGACTGTAGGTTCTTGGCATTCATCACTTTGAATATTTCTTGCCACTCTCTTCTGGCCTGCATGGTTTCTGTTGAGAAATCAGCTGACAGTCGTATGGGTACTCCTTTGTAGATAACTAACTGTTTTTCTCTTGCTGCTTTTAAGATTCTCTCTTTGTCTTTTGCTCTTGGCATTTTAATTATGATGTGTCTTGGTATGGTCCTCTTTGGGTTCCTTTTGTTTGGGGTTCTCTGGGCTTCCTGGACTTGTAAGTCTATTTCTTTCACCAGGTAGGGGAAGTTTTCTGTCATTATTTCTTCAAATAGGTTTTCCATATCTTGCCCTCTCTCTTCTTCTGGTACCCCTATAATTCTGATGTTGGTACGCTTGAAGCTGTCCCAGAGGCTCCTTACACTATCTTCATATTTTTGGAATCTCTTTTCTTTTTTCTTTTTCAGTTGGGTATTTTTTGTTTCTTTGTATTTCAAATCTTTGACTTGATTCTTGGGATCCTCTTGTCTGCTGTTGGATCTCTGTAAATTATTCTTTATTTTAGTCAGTGTATGCTTAATTTCTAGTTGGTCCTTTTTCATGTCCTCCATGGTCTCACTACACTTATTGAGGGACTCATTAAATTTATCGGCGGTTTCCATAAAATTCTTGAAAAACCTTATAAACGTGGCCTTGAACTCTATATCCTGTCATTTGCTTTCCTCCATTTCTGTCATTTGTGACCTGTTTCTTTGTCTCCACATTTTTTATGCTTCCCTGTGTTGGTAGAGTGGTTTTGTGTGCTAGGTGTCCTGTAGGGCCCAGTGGCTCAGCCTCCCCAGTTACCTGAGGTGGACACTCTTGGTGCACCCCTTTGTGGGCTTTGTGCACAGTCTGATTGTAGTTATGCCTTGATTGTTGTAGGTATCATTGGGAGGAATTGACCTCCAGGCCAGTTGGCAGTGAGAATCAGCTGTGTCTGCAGTGGGAGAACTTCTGTGCTGAAGACACCCTTCTGGGGCAAGACTTGCTTCACTGGGGCTTTGGTGGTCACTGAGTCTGCCCCCTGAGTGTGTCCCTTATGGATCTGAGGAGTTGTAATCTGGATGGTCCCACTCTGACCACTGGGTACACTGGCTCTTGGATCTAAGGAGGTGCTAATGTAGCCTCTGCCTGAGGTTACCTAGCAGGAGCTACGAAGAGAACTGCAGATTCCCCTTCCTTTTTTGGAGTTTGAAGGTGCCCTGATGAGGCCCAGCTGTGAAGCAATGCAAGCCGTGTTGGGGCCTTAGGCCTTCTTTTGGAAGTTCTGGGTCTGTCTGGCCCAGCTGCAGTTAGGTAATTTTCAGTTTGCAAAGGGCCGGGGCATTCATATGCAAAAGCCTCTGCCACAGCCTGGGTGGGGCGGGGGTCTCAGGGAATCAAAGGGTGGAGCAAGCAGCTATGGCAGATTCTCAGCCCTGCCCTAAGGGGTCTCATGTCTCAGTGTCCCGGTAATTGTTGCAAGAACCTCTGAGGGAAAGCCGCGCTCAAGTTCTGAGTTCTGCCCGCTGCCAGACAGTCCAGTTTCTCCCTGTATGAGTCCTGGGTCCCCAGAGACTTCTTGGAACCGGAGTTCAGAGCAGTCGGGAGCTTGTGCCTCCCTACCGATTCAAAAAGACAGCCTCGTCCTCAGGTGCCAGCCCCTTTCCGTGCGCGCGAGGCTCCGTACCTCTGCACTTTACTTCCGTAGCTCCTCTGGCTCTAAGTGTGCTTTTCTTTCCTTCTAGTTGTAAAATTTCCACTCAGCCAGCCTTCCTGTAGTTCTGGATGATGTCCGTTTTGTCTTTTTGTTGTATTTTTGAGGTTGTTGTGGGAGGCAGCAATTTCCCGGTGTTTATCTATGCCGCCATCTTAGTTTCTCCTCACAAGATCAAGGGTTTCTTTTTTCTATTGCACTTAAAACTGGTTTGGGGAGGTCAACTCCCCAGAGCTGGTTCTTTAAGCATTACCCTGCTCTGTGTTATTTCTGGGACTGAAAGTCCCTCTATAGGCCAGACCCTGTTAACTCCCAGGGACTGATCAGATCATTTTAATCCTTGATCTCCTTCTGGGTGGAATCTGGGTGTGGCTGTGCTCCTTGCCTGGGGACTAGGTGGAGGAGTCCCACCCTCTGGAGAGAATGGCTGCCCCAGTCCTGGGCCCAGGGGTATCTCAGCATTCAATTCGCTGTCACCTCTCCCGCTCCCCCCCTTCCCCAGCCTCTCCCCAGATTCCACTTGTCCGCACCTTCTCCCTCTCTTCAGCACAGGTGAGTGTCTGTGTTTGAAATGTCTTATGAACAGGGTTCAGTGAAAACAAACAAACGCCGGCTGCGGAAACAGGGAAGGCTTAGTTTCTGTAAGCTCTTCTCTTACTGGTACTGCATGCTCTGGTCAGCTCTTCAGGTTGCCCCCTTTGGGCTCAGTCCTCTGTGATCACAGAACCCAGCTCTCAAATCCCCCGGCGCCAGGAATCCCGAGGATCTCCTTTCCCCAGTCAGGGGCTGTGCCTGTCCCAAGAGACGCTGCTGGGCTCAGAGGTCTGGCAAACTTTCCTGCCCAGATCCCTGTTTCTTTTACCTTTCCAGGGGAGCTCTGCCCTTCCCGGCTGTAAACCGTCTCATCAGCTGAGTAATTTCACTAATTTGGGGTGGGTGTTATTAGTTTCAGCTGCTTACTCCATCTGCTCCGGGACAAGACCTGAGAGGTGTCTACCTATATCGCCGCCATCTTGTCGAATCCTCTTTGTAGTGTCTTAATCTGGTTTTGGGATTAGGGTAATTCTGGCTTTGTAGAAAGAGTTTGGAAGTGTTTCTTTCTCTTGAATTTTTTGGAATAGTCTGAGAAGGATAGGTTTTAGTTCTTCTTTGAATGCTTTGTAAAGCTCCCCTGTGAAGCTGTCCAGTCCAGGGCTTTTGTTTTGCTGGAAGTTTTTTGATCACTGTTTCAATTTTATCAGAAGTTATTGGCCTATTCAGGTTGTTTTATTATTCCTGATTGAATTTTGGAAGCTTGTATTTTTCTAGGAATATGTCCATTTCATCAAGATTGTCCAGTTTGTTGGAGTAGAGTTGTTCATAGTATTTTTTTTTTTACAATCTTTTGTATGTCTGTGGGGTTGGTTGTTACTTCATCCATTTCATTTCTGATTTTATTTATTTGTGTCCTATCTCTTTGTTTCTTGTTGAGCTTGGCTAGAGGTTCATCAATCTTATTTATCCTTTCAAAGAACCAGCTCTTGGTTTTATTTATATTTTGTATTTTTTTGTCTCTGTCATTTATTTCTGCTCTGATCTTTATTATTTCCTTCATTCTGCTCACTCTGTGTTTTTCTTGTTGCCTTCTTTCTAATTCTTTAAGTTGCAGGATTAGATAATTTGTTACTATTTTTTTTTTCTTGGTTTTTTTTTTTTTTTTTTTTTTGAGGTAGGACAGTAATGCTATGAACTTCCCTTTCAGGACTGCTTTCACTGTGTCCCATAGATTTTGGATTGTTATGTTTTCATTGTCATTTGTTTCCAGGATGCTTTTTATTTCTTTGGAACCCAATTATTGTTTGTAGCATGCTATTTGGCCTCCAAGTGTTTGATTTTTTTCATTATTTTTATTGTAGTTGATTTCTAATATTATGCCACTTTGATGTGAGAAGGTGCTTGATATGATTTCTATATTCTTGAATTTGAAGAGACTTTGCCTGTATCCTAATATGTGGTCTGTCTTTTTGAAAATGTCCTGTGTGCACTTGAGAAGAATGTATATTCTGTAGCTTTGGGGTGAAATATTCTGAAGGTGTCAATTAAGTCTATCTGATATAATGGGTCACTTAGGATTGCTGTTTCTTTGCTGATTTTTTGTTTAGAGGACTTATCAGTAGTGTCAATGGGGTATTCAAGGCCCCTACTATGATTGTATTGCTGTTGATATTTCCCTTGATATTTTTCAGAACTTTATTTATGTACTTGGGTGCTCCTGTATTGGGTGCATATATGTTTACCAGAGTTATATCCTCTTGTTGAATTGCTCCCTTTAGTATTATAAAGTAGCCCTCCTTATCTCTTGTTATTGCCTTCACTTTCAGGTCTATTTGGTCAGCTTTTTTCTCATTTCCACTTGCCTGAAAAATTTTTTCTATCCCTTCACTCTCAGACTGTGTGAGGCCTTTGTTCTGAGGTGGGTCTCTTATATACAACAAAGGTATGGGTCATATTTTCTTATCCATTCATCTACCCTAAGTCTTTTGATTGGATCATTAATCCATTTATATTTAAGGTTATTAGTGATAGGTACTTGTTTGTTGCCATTTTTATTCTTTATGCCTGTGTTCCTTCTTCCCTTTCTATTTCTTCTTCTTACAATAGTCCCTTTAGCATTTCTTGCTTTGCGAGCTTGGTGGTAATAAACTTCATTAGCCCTTTTTTGTCTGTGAAGGTCCTGATTTCTCCCTCAACTTTGATTGATAGCCTTGCTGGCTACAGTATTCTTGGATTCAGTCCCTGTTTTTCATTACCTTGTATACTCCATTATTTTCTGACCTGACATGTTTCTGTTGAGAAATCAGTTGATAGTCTAATAGGAGATCCCTGTAGGTAACTTTCTGTCTCTTTCTTTTAGCCCTTGAGATTCTTTTCTTGTAATTAATGTTTGCCATTTTCATGATGATGTGTTTGGTGTGGGTCTTTTGGGGTTCATCTTTTTTGGGACACTCTGTGCTTCTGGGACTTGTGTGACTTTTTCTTCCCCAAGTCAGGGAAGTTTTCTGTCATTATGTCTTCAAACATATTTTCTTCAAACATTATTTCTATTCTTTGCTCACCTTCCTATTCTTCTGGCACCCCTATTATGAGGATGTCGCTTCATTTCATGTTGTCCCAAAGCATCCTTAAACTCTACTCCAGCTTAAATTTTTTTTTTTCCCAACTGATGTTCAGATTGGGTGTTTTTTCTACCCTGTATTCTAACTCTGTAATTCAGTCCTCAGCCTCTTTTAGTCTACTGTTGAAACCTTCCAGGGTGTTCCTTATTGCAGCTATGTCATTCTCCATTTCTTCTTGATTCTTAACCATATTGCTGAATTTCTCATTCAGCTCCCTGTAATTCTTATTGGCTACTTGTAATTCTCAGTCAGATGTTTGAGCATCTTTGTAACCATTACTCTGAATTCTTTATCTGACAAATTACTTGCCTCAATTTCATTTAGTTCCTTTTCTGCTGATACCTTCTTTTCTTTCCTTTGGGGATTGTTTCATTGTCTTCCCATTTTTCTGTCCCTTTGTGTTTATTCTATATAATGTGAGTTGCTGTCTCTTTCTGGCCAAGGGCAACCTGTTTGAGATCAAGAGTTTGAAGCCCCTAGCCATCCAATGGTCAGGGGCTACTTAGCCCAGAGCCTGGGTCTGCCTTGAGTCTCATGCCTTTATTGTTTTTGCTCTGAGTTGTACTACCTTCCCCCTCAGGTGTCTGCTTAGATGCTCAGGGTTGGTGGGGTCGTGTGTGAAGTTTCTCTGGTGTGTGAATTCCTGTGAGGTTCCAGATCCCTCTGGCATGAAGTTCACTATGTGGCCCAGGCACCCTCAGTGGGGTGGTGCATGCGAGGTCCCAGTGGCATCTACTCATAGCTCCCAGTCCTGGAGCCTGCAAGGGGTGGTGCACAGGATCCCTCTGGAGTGCAGACAGTACTGGGGCCTAGGTGGGGTGGCATGGGAAATCTCTTTAGCATGCGTCTGGGAACCCATGGTGAGGTAGCACACCACTCACTGCAGGGCACTGTGGGGGTCCCTTTCAAATTATGGATGGTAAGCGGCTCACTGTGCTGGTTCAGGGTGGTGTCTGAGGGTAGTCTTGGTGTTGGTGTGGCTGTGCTCCTAACCTCTGTTGCTCCCCTCTTCAAGATGGTGTGGTCTCTGCCCTAGAGTGCCTGTGGCAGTGGCAGGGGCTCCCTCTTCAAGAGAGTCTGATCCACCAGCCCCTGAGACTCCTGTAAGATCTAACTATCCCTCACTCACCCCCCAACCCCCCCCAACACACACACACCCACACCACACATGTCCACACAATCCCCTCCCACTCTTTTACTCACTCACACTTTCTTCCTCACTGCCATCCTGTTGGCTGCCATGTTGGGATCTCTCCAAGTTGTTGTTTTTTTTATTTGCTTAATCCCTTCACCTTTTTTCACCCAGCCCTGAAACCCCCTTCCCTCTGATAGCCTTCAGTCTGTTCTCTGTATCTATGGGTCTGTTTCTATTTTGTTTGTTTGTTTTCTTCATTAGATTCCATATATAAGTGAGATCATATGGTACTTGTCTTTCTCTGACTGGTTTATTTCACTAAGCATAATGCTCTCCAGGTTCATCAATGCTGTCACAAAAGGTAAGATTTCCTTCTTTTTTTATGTCATCATCCTGTTTTTAAAATTAAATGTGCTCAGGGTTCTAAAGTAGACTAAGTTTAGAAACCCATGTTATAGCTTTAAAAGGCAGAGAAATTTAACACCAGGTTTTTTATGTTTATAAATCTGACTTTATGAAATTATTTATTATTCTTTTGTTCCATACCTTTGCACAGTATTTCCCCAATTATCTTTACAAATTATTTTTCTCAGTCAGGTTTTGCTATTCAAAATTCACAAACATATTAGAAAACAATAATAAAAATAAAAAGAGAACAAACAAAATTTGAAAACAATAAAAGCAACTATCTTAAAGCACTTATTATGTCAATTAACATTTGTGGGGTCAATTTTAGCTTTCAGACATTTATTCTTTTAGCATATTTATTGAGCTGTTATGTATCAGGCACTGGGCTAGCAACTGGAGACATGTTAAATCAACAGAACTTATAATAAAGGAAATATATATTAATCATAGAAAACACATCTAGTATTGATTAAATGTGAAGTAATATTTTTAATTCTTATATCAACTATATGAGTATGTTCTATTATTAATCTGCATTTTATCGGTGGGTAAACTGAGGCACAGAGAGGTTAATTGATCGAGATATCCCAATTAATAGCAAGAGCTGAGATTTAATCCCACACTGTCTGTTTCTAAAAAAAGAAAAGGCCTATGCTCTTAACCCCTATGATATATTACCTCTTGCTAATTAGATTGTCTCAGAGAATAACAAACTATGACTGTACCATGGAGTAGAGAGAGCCATGAAGGTGTACATAGTAGTGGGGAATTAAAGTGCAGATAGGGATGACTTCTCTGAGAAGGGATGCTCCTTTGAAACTTAGTTCATTTTCAAGAATACATTTTAATAAAATTATATTATATAGTAAACTAGTGGCCTGGTGCACGAAATTCGTGCACATTAAAAGGCAATTAATTAGAGGAAATATTTTAATATTGTTATTTGCCCTTTCTCTATAATAGAAGTGTCAGAGATGAAAGAAAATTAGTAAAATGTATATGAAAATCTTTCTCCTGTCAACATCTGGAGCATGCCATGGGACTCAAAGTCAAGTCCCTGCCCACTCATGTGCACCTCCAAATCATGCAAGACCTAGACCCAGCCGGCCCCACCCCCATTGGGCGAGATCCAGCCCTGGCTGGCCCCACCCCCATCAAGCCCTGCTGGGCAAGGGGCGCAGCCTCAGGTCCCCCAGCATACCCTCAGGTTCCCTGGCTCAGTGCCAGAGTCGGGGGCATGGCCTGAGGTCCCCCTTCAAGCCCCGCCAGGTGGGGGGCGTGGCCTGAGGTCCTGATTCAAGCCCCACCAGGCAGGGGGCGTGGCCTCAGGTCCCCTGGCCGGGGTGGGGGATGCGGCCTGAGGTCTGACTTCAAGCCCCACCACACGGGGGGCATGGCCTGAGGTCCCCTGTCAAGCCCCACTGGGTGGGGGGCACAGCCTCAGGTTCCCCACCCTGGCATGGCACCATGCAAACTCAGGTCCCTGCTGATCACTCATTACAGCTCGTTACAGGAACCCTGCCTCCTCTGTGGGCACAACCACCTTGTGTTATGGAAACCCTGCCTCTGTGGAGGGCGCAGCCATCTTGTGACAGCGTGACAGAGTGAGGGTCAATTTGCATATTACTTCTTTATTATATAGGATACTTATTGTAATCTAGTTACGTGCTAGGCATGACTTTACTCCTTTTCATTATTAACTCATTTTATCTTAACTGTGTCCCTCTGAGGTAGAGACATTAACTCCTTCTTTTCTATATGGGAGGATGCCAAGGCACAGAGGGGTAAGGAGCTTGACCAAGACCAGGAAGCTAGAAAGTGTCGAGGCATAATTTGAATCCAAGCCCACACACTTCTTGTCTTAATCAAAAGCAAAGGCAGTGCTGGGAGAGATAAGAGGGCTCATGCCATCCTACTGCCCAAAGATACTCACATGGACTTTAAGGACTGATTTCATGTTACAAAAGGATTGAGCAAAGAGAGCAAAATTTATGGGTGAGTCCACATTCTGAGGCCAAAATCATTAAAACCAATAATGGTAGAACTTGATGTAGGCAGATGGTACGATATGTGCTTACTCTGAATCTAATTTGGGTGGCCCTTCCATGTCCAGTGGTAGGGAGTCCAGAAGCCCACATTGAATGATGACTTGGAATGACATGGGCTTGAAATTAAATGACTATCTCCAAATCACAGCAAGTTAAACTGTTTCTCTTTTATAGACTAGAGACTGAATTAAAATTGCATAAAAACAGTCTTTCCAGTAGTAACTGTGGTTGTGCATCTGGAAGGTAGAGAATGTCTCCCAGAGGTTCTTGGTGGTCTTCATGGGGCCCATTGTAGAGCCGAATATTTTTAATTGAGATTTGCATTCTCGTGATTACCTATATGTACAGCAAAGTTTCTGGCAAAGTTGCAGACCATGGCTTTTCAAACTTTCATGTGCAAATGAATCATCTGTGATCTTGTTAAAATGAAGAGTCCAATTGGAAGATCTGGGTTGGAGCTTGAACTTTTGCAATTCTAAAAAGCTTCCAGGTGATGTTGGTAGTCATGTCATAGGACATACACATGGTCCTAGGATCATATAGTGAGGTGTACACATTTATTAGTATACTAGAGGCCAGATGCATGAAATTTTTGCAAGGGGCTCAGCCCTCGCATCCCTGGCTTCATCCAGAAGGTTGTCTAGACAGTCGTTGTGCTATTCAGTCTAATTAGCATATTAGCTCTTTATTATATAGGATTTATTTTGGGTGAAATAGACGCCCTCCCTTTGACTTCCCATTGGGTCTTCCCTTTGTGTGGTCAGACAGTTCCTACTTGCTCTAGCAAACTTCTGTTTTTGAGACAGTCACAGCCAACTTGGGGATTTCAGAAGGTTGTGAGATTGGCAGAGAACCCTCATCATTCTGGCTTGCTGTTTTATGCATGCTTCAAAGCAGTAGTTCTCCAAGTGTGAGGCCATTAAAAATTTATGCTGACACCCACCAGAAGGGCCCCAGTACTCAGCAGTATCTTCCCTCTCTTATTCCTCATTCTCTATTACATTTCACAGTTGTTATTCCAGCCTTGTCCACATTCCTCAGGCTCTCCCTCTTTTTCCCACTCCTCTGTATCATACAATCTTTCCTCCTACTTTATGGACCTAGAGCAGTGATGGTGAACCTTTTGAGCTCGGCATGTCAGCATTTTGAAAAACCCTAACTTAACTCTGGTGCCGTGTCACATATAGAAATTTTTTGATATTTGCAACCATAGTAAAACAAAGACTTATATTTTTGATATTTATTTTATATATTTAAATGCCATTTAACAAAGAAAAATCAACCAAAAAAAATGAGTTCGTGTGTCACCTCTGACACGCGTGTCATAGGTTCGCCATCATTGGCTTAGGGGGAAAGCAGAGTGGGGAGTAGAGGTTAACGTGCCTGACTTAATACAAAATAAACACCTGAAAATGACATCATATTGAACATATTCTGGCAAGCAGTTTAGACAGTTATGTTTTAGTTTTAGACAGTGGTGTGGCACCCAGAAAACATCAGCCATGTCCCGTCTCCCATATACACATGCTGGCTAGGATTCCCCACGTGGGCTGCAGTCTCATAACCACCAAGGTCTGCAGGGCCTCCTTCTGCCTAGACTGAGGTTCTTCTAGTGCAGTAGTTCTCAACCTTCCTAATGCCACTACCCTTTAATACAGTTCCTCATGTTGTGGTGACCCCCAATTTTATTGTTACAAATTGAACATAATTAAAGCATAGTGATTAATCACAAAAACAATATGTAATTATATATGTGTTTTCCGATGGTCTTAGGTGACCCCTGTGAAAGGGTCATTCGAGCCCCAAAGGGGGTGCGATCCACAGGTTGAGAACTGCTGCTCTAGTGTTTCATTCATGTGAACTCAGCTCCTGGTACCTTCAAAAGCTGCCTACAAGTCTAATGGTTCATCCACCACCTGCAGAGCAAGCAAAACCAAACCAAAACAAAACCCAAATTGACCTGTGCTCTGAGTTTTATGCTTTGTGTTTGTGAAGATGCCTGGTCATCATCCCACATGAAGTTGCTTTCTTAGACTTACTGAGGTGTGTGTGACTTTGAGGCCAGCCTACCCTTAGTTCTTTTGAGAAACCTGGCTAGGTGTGGGAACCACGCCAGAGTCCCTGGACACGCAAGGCTAATTAAAGTGTGGAGGCCTAGCCCTGGCTCAGTGGATAGAGCGTCGGCCTGTGGACAGAAGGGTCCCAGGTTCGATTCCAATCAAGGGCATGTACCTCGGTTGCGGGCACATCCCCAGTGGAGGGTGTGCAGAAGGCAGCTGATCGATGTTTCTCCCTCATCGATGTTTCTAGCTCTCTACCCCTCTCCCTTCCTCTCTGTAAAAAATCAATAAAATATATTTAAAAAAAAAGTGTGGAGGCCTTGTTGGTAGTATTCCAGATGGCCAAGACCACTTTGAACATGAGAATTTTAATCAAAATGTCTGAGGACTACACAGATGCAAGGCCACAGCGATCTCATGGCATGCTGTGCCCTTCTATAGTCAAAGAATTGATGTCATTGTTGGCAACTAGTCTCCTTTATCTAAGCAGTATTAAAAGTATATTACTAAGGCTAGAGAGCTCAGATGGAGCTGAGAGCAGTACTGCTACGATGTGAGGCTAAAAGCTCATAGAGAGCTCAAATATAGCTACCATGTTAACCAGCCAGTGTGCCGGGAGAATAGCTCAGAGGTAGTTACTATGTGAGGCTACAGATTCCAGACAGTGTTCTGGGCAGAGGAGATAGGAGAAGCTGCCGAGCCAGTGAGACTGGAGAGGCTACTGAGGCAGAGCTCTCAGGTGCCACTACTACGTGAGGCAGTGAGTCTAGGGGACAGCATGTGGCTGCTCAGATAATAACTGTGGGTACAAGGACAGCTAGTACTGTGTGGAGAGATGTGTGTTTACCAGCAGGTATGTGGCTGCCTACATGAGATTGCTGTGAAGGACTGTTTTGTCTGATGGCTATATGGCCAATGGCTTCTGCAATAAAGACTCATTCTTATATACCCACAACTTCTCACGGCTTCTCTGTTTATGACCCGATACCCAAGAAGGACCAGCCCTAGGCAGAGGGGCTCAAACCCAACAGTTAATATAGTGGGCAGGATTCGAGAAGGAAACTGCCCTGGTACTTGGCATAGTTGAGGAGAATTAAAAAGAATATATGGACTCATAGTGACTCAGAGTAGCAGTGCTTGTGCAGTCTTCTAGCTGTCTCTAACACTAGGGTATAATGAAGAGTCCCCAAGAATAAAATCTGGCTCTACCATTTGATAAGTATGGCCCTTGAGAAATTACTTAACCTCACAGAGCTTTAGTCACTTCATCTATGAAGTGAGATAATTGTCTATCGAGGGTTAAAGGAGAAGATGTAGGCAAAAGACACAGGGCAGAGTGGATGCTTATTCATTTGTCCATGTGTAGATACTGCAGTCAGGTGCTGTTCTAGGTGCTAGGGATTCCATGATGAGCATCCCTGTTCTCAGTGATATTGCAGTCTAGTGGGCGTATATCTAGTGACGTATCAGTTCCCTTCCCTGCGTTTTCTTTCCTTTTTCTTATTAAAAATAAGAGCATCTATAATTATGTCAGGTATACAATATTGAAGTCTGTGATGTTCCAGCCAAGCCTAGGTCTGCCTCTGTTTGACAGAGTCAAGGTGAGTAATGACTTTTATCCAAGAGTAGAAAAAAAAAATCCTATTCATTGACTTACTACCCTTATTCTTCTGACAGAAAGAAGAGACTAGGAAACCCATGAGGCAGGATAAAGCCTATTGCTTGTATCCAACCTCCAGGCTGAGCATCCTTGCCCCGCATTAGGTGTCAGTTCCCAAAAGGTCCATCAGAGGGTAGATTGGCTAGGAGCACGCTGATCCAAGGCCATTAGAACGCTGGCTCCTCAGAGGGCAATAGGACTGACAGGGAAGATGAACATGGGCAGCTAAGAAGGCTATGACTGTGTCTACAGAATGCTTAATATCTGTAGTTGGTGGTGGGACAGCTGAGGGAGGGGCAGGGAATAAAGCATGAATTGCTCTATAATCAGAATAAAACTTTTGCCTTATCTTATAAAACAAAGCCCACAAGTTGGCATCATATAGACCAAACACTGATTTCTGAATTTCTTAAGTTTTACCAGACCTTTTGAGTAGCCCAGACCAAACCAGAATATGATCAGTTGAGGATTCAGCTCACATCACATCATCTCACACATGTGTATGCATATGATGATATGGTGTGTTCATATCATCTCACTCAATCCTGCCAGTGAGGTGGCCAGTCAGGTATTTTTACAGCCATATATATATTTAATGGATAAGGTACTAAGGCCAGAGAGGTCAAAAGAGTTGCCAAAGTTCACACAGCCAGAAAGTGGCAGAACCAGAATTACAGTCAATATCCTCTGAGCCCTGGGCAAGGGCTGCAGCTGTTGCCATGCTGGGAGAAACAGAATGGACATGCTAGCATCTGACCCCAATTACCTGCTGCAAACATACAGGGCTGCCTCCTCCTCCTCCCACACCTCTCCCACCCTGGGTGAAAGTTAACTAATGAAATATATATAAGGGACTTTATTATGTGTATTAAATGTTGGTGTTGTTGGAAGAATATTAGGATTAGAGATTATTCATTTTCTTTGTATAAGTAAGTGATTATTGTGTAACAAACCACCCAAAACTCACTGTTTTAAAGCAGTAAGTACTTTTAATTGTTTATAAATCTACATTACTTCTGCTCTTATTGCGCCCTCCCACCTGTCTTTGGTCAGTTGGTAGGTTGGCTAGGAGCATGCTGATCCAGGCTGGGAAAACTAGACTCTCCTCCAGACGGTCTTCCGTCCTCCCACAGTCAGTTAGGCTTGTTTAATTGACAATGGCAAAATTTCAAGAGAGAGACTGGATGTATGCAAGGTCTCATTTTGCTACATTTTATTGATCAAAACAAGTCATAAGACCTGCCCAGATGCAAGGAGTTGCTAAATAGATTTCTCCAGAAGAGGGCCCTGCAGAGTCACATTGCAAGGGGGGTGGGCAGCATTAATGGGAGTCATCACTTCAAACAATCTGAGATTTCCAACCTGGAGCTACCATGAAGAAATGTGGGACCAAGGCTGTTACACTTCCAGATCTCACAAAAGAACTTGGAAGTCATACAAAATATTTCAAGGTGAGAGTGATTGGAATCTAAATTAAAATTTTCAAAATCACTGCAGGGCAACAGAGCCTGTATATGACTCTTGGAATTAGAAATTGCAGTTCTGTTTATTACACATGCTGTGTTGCCTAGGTAACTGTGGGTGCAGTATTTATTTTGACCAAATGTGGAAAGACCAAGAGTTAAAATCAATATTCATCCAAAACTGATGACAAAGCCAAATACTGGCTCCATAGAATGAACATGAGGGATACCAGGATGAACCTGAAACTTTCTAACAAACTTAATTTTCATTGCAGTTTTATTATTTGCAATTTAAATCGACTGAACTTAGAAGTCTGACCAGCATCAGATCAGTAACTACTCAGTACTGTATATTGCTAGGTTGTTTATTGTAGCAGCTTGTCTTCTGCATGTTCATGACACTGAATAGATGCTTATTTTAAATAAAGCTGATGCAGCAACAAGGTATTTGGAGTTACCTCATAATTATCTAATATTTGCTTTTTCTCCTTCATAGTATTTCTTCTTTTTTAAAAATCCTCATTGGAGGACATGCTTAGAGAGGAGAAGGGAGAGAGAGAAAAAGAGAAAGAGAGAGAGAGAGAGAGAGAGAGAGAGAGAGAGAGAGAGAGAGAGAGAGAGGAAGAGAGAGAGAGAGAGAGAGAGAGAGAGAGAGAGAGAGAGAGAGAGAGAGAGAGAGAGGAAGAGAGAGAGAGAGAACATCAATGTGAAATATTGACCAGTCACCTCCTGTACATTCCATAACTGGGGATTGAACCCTCCTCCCAGGTATGTGCCCTGACCAGGAATTGAACTGGCAAACCTTTGGTGCACAGGAATGACACTCAATCAACTGAGCCACCCTGGCTTGGCCATAGCATTTCTTTTTTTTTAAAGTAAAAATTGCATATAGTTAAGATGTATAACCTGATGATTTTATATGCATATGCATAGTGAAATAATTATTACAGTCAAGCTTATTAACACATTATCTCCTCACATAATTACTTTTCTTTTTTGTCATGAGAGCACCTGAAATCTACTCCTGTAGCAAGTGTCCAGTCTACAACAGAGTATGATGAACTGTAGTTATCATCTTGTACATTAGATCTCTGGACTTTCATCCTATATACTAGTAAGTTCAACTTTATCCAACATCTTTGACAAACATCTCTCCATTTACCCTTACTCCCCAGCCCTAATGACCACCTTTCTACTCACAGCTCTTATGTCTTCAAATTTTTACTTTATATTTTTAATTATTTTTTCTTTTCTTTTCTTTTTTAAAAATATATTTGTATTGATTTCAGAGAGGAAGGTAGAAGGAGAGAGAGATAGAAGCATCAATGATGAGAGAGAATCATTGATCGGCTGCCTCCTGCATGCCCCCTACTGATTGAGCCTGTAACTTGGGCATGCGCCCTGACCAGGAATGGAACAGTTACTTCCTGTTTCATAGGTCAACACTGAGCCATGACAGCCCAGCCTATTTTTTATTTTCAATTACAGTTGCTATACATCATTATATTAGTTTCAGTGTACCCACCCCAGTCACCAGATATTACATATCTTAGTACATGATCATCCCAATAAATCCTGCATCCATCCAGCACCACACTTAGTTATTAGTATATTAGTGACTATATTTTCTATACTATACTTTACATCCCCATGATTATTCTGTAACAACTAATTTGTACTTCTTAATCTCTTCACATTTTTTTGCCTATCCCCAACCCCCTACTATCTAGCACCTAACAAAAACTTCTCTGTTGTCTATGAGTCTGTTTCTGTTCTGCTTGCTTATTTTGTCAATTCAGTTGTTGATAGATATGTCCTTATTGCCATTTTATGGTTCATATTTTTAATCTTTTTTTCTTCTTAAATAAGACCCTTTACCATCCTATCTAATAAAGAGGGAATATGCTAATTGACTGTCACACCATCGCAAAGATGGCAGCACCCAGACAATAAGGAGGGAATATGCTAATTGACTGCCACTCTCTCAAAGATGGCAGCAACCACAGCCACAAGATGGTGGCACCCAGTCCCCTCAGCCCTGCTGGGGCGGGAGGCATGCAGCAAGGCCAGACCCGCCCCCAGGCTGGTCCAGCCTCTCCGTGTGCCTGCCTCTGGAGACCACCAGTCCCCTCAGCCCCCAAACCACCCAGGGCCGGCCTGAGGTGCAGGCAAGCTTTGGATGGCAGCTTCCCAGCCACCCAAGGCCGCCCGAGGCTCAGGTAACCAGGGCTGGCTGAGGCTTGTGCTGCCGGCAGTGGCAGCAGCAGAGGTGTGATGGGGTGTCGCCTTCCCCTGATCGCTGGGTCGCCTCCCGCCTCTGAGGGCTCCCAGACTGTGAAAGGGGGCAGGCCGGATGGAAGGACCACCCCTCCAGTTCATGAATTTTCATGCACTGGCCTCTAGTTTCATATAATACTGGTTTGGTGGTGATGAACTCCTTAGCTTTGCTTAGTTGGGAAGCTCTTTATCTGTTGTTCAATTCCAAATGATAGCTTTGCAAGGTAGAATAAACTTGGTTGTAGGACCTTGCTTTTCAT
Organism: Myotis daubentonii; assembly: GCF_963259705.1. Classification (NCBI taxonomy): domain Eukaryota; kingdom Metazoa; phylum Chordata; class Mammalia; order Chiroptera; family Vespertilionidae; genus Myotis; species Myotis daubentonii. The sequence continues at coordinate 106,937,946 of NC_081842.1, forward strand.
CACTATGAATATTTCTTGCCATTCCCTTCTGGCCTGCAAAGTTTCTGTTGAGAAATCAGCTGACAGTCTTGTAGGAAACTAATTGCCTTTCTCTTGCTGCTTTTAAGATTCTCTCTTTGTCTTTAACCTTTGTTATTTTAATTACTAGAGGCCCGGCACATGAAATTCAGACATGGCGGGGTGGCCCTCAGCCCAGTCTGCACCCTCTCCAATCCGGGACATCCCTCTCACAATCCGGGACCACTGGCTTCTAACTGCTCACCTCCCTGCCTGCCTGCCTGATCGCCTCTAACTGCCCCCCACCCCCACCAGCCTGGTCACTCCTAACTTGCTGTGCCTGCTGGCCTGATCACCCCTAACTTCCCCCCTGCCGACCTGGTCACCCCCAACTGCCCCCCTCCACTGGTCTGGTCGCCACTAACTGCTTCCCCTGCCAGCCTGGTCGCCCCATGCAGCCTGCTTGTTTAGTCATTTGGTTGTTCCTTACTAACCCCCCTGCCAGCCTGGTCGCCCCACGCAGCCTGCTGTTCAGTTGTTTGGTCGTCCCTCACTAACCCCCCTGACAGCCTTGTCACCCCACACAGCCTGCTGTTCAGTTGTTACTGTTACTGTGATGGCGTCCCAGACAATTTGCATATTCTTCTATATTAGTATAGATAATGTGTATGGTGTGGGCCTGTTTGTGTTCATCTTGTCTGGGCTCTCTGTGCTTCCAGAACTTGTATGTCTGCTTCCTTCACCAAATTAGGGAAGTATTCTGTCTTTTTTCAAATAGGTTTTCCTTTTTTTAAATTATTATTTTTTAACATGAATTTTTTTTAACAAAATGAGAAACCATCAGTAAATTACAGGATTACAGTAGGCCCTTTGACTTTACCACAGAGGGTCTAGTGTTGCCAGATCACTGATATTTGTATTATTTATTTATTTATTTATTTATTTATTTATTTTTATTGTTTAAAGTATTACAAATAGTAGTACATATGTCTCCTTTTCCCCCATTGGACTCCCCCTGGCCTCCCTTATTCCCCACACATGCTCTCACCTCCCTCCCCCCCCCATATCTCTGTCCATTGGTGATCCTTATATTCATGCATACAAGTCCTTTGGTTGATCTCTTACCTCCCTCTCCCCCCACACACAATCCTCCCCTGCCTTCCCACTGTAGTTTGACAGTCTGTTCAATGCTTCTTTGTCTCTGTATCTATTTTTGTTCATCAGTTTATGATGTTCATTATATTCCACAAATGAATGAGATCATGTGATATTTGTCTGTCTCTGACTGGCTTATTTCGCTTACCATAATGCTCTCCAGTTCCATCCATGCTATTGCAAATGGTAAGAGTTCCTTCTTTTTTACAGCTGTGTAGTATTCCATTGTGTAGATGTACCACAATTTTCTAATCTCTTTATCTGCTGATGGGCATTTAGGCTGTTTCCAAATCTTAACTATTGTAAATTGTGCTGCTATGAACATAGGGATGCACATATCCCTTCTGATTGGTGTTTCTGATTTCTTGGGATATATTCCTAGAAATGGGATTACTGGGTCAAATGGCAGTTCTATTTTTAATTTTTTGAGGAAACGCCATACTGTTTTCCACAGTGGCTGCACAAGTCTGCATTCCCACCAGCAGTGGAAGAGGGTTTTTTTTCTTCTTCTCTGCATCCTCTCCAGCACTTCTTGTTTTTTGATTTGTTGATGATAGCCATTCTGACAGGTGTGAGATGGTATCTCATTGTTGTTTTGATTTGCATCTCTCAGATGATTAGTGACTTTGAGCATGTTTCCATGTGCCTCTTGGCTTTCTATATGTCCTCTTTTGAAAATTGTCTAGGTCCTGTGCCCATATTTTTATTGGATTATCTTCTTTCTGTTAAGTTGTATGAATTCCCTATGAATTTTGGAGATTAAACCCTATTGGAGATAACATTGGCAAATATGTTCTCCCATGCAGTGGGCTTTCTTGTTGTTTTGTTGATGGTTTCTTTTGCTGTGCAGAAGCTTTTTATTTTTATGTAGACCCATTTGTTTATTTTCTCCTTAGTTTCCATTGCCCTAGGAGTTGTCTCAGTAACGATATTGTTACTACAATTGTCTGCTATTTTGCCTATAGCTTCTTCTAAGATTTTGATGGTTTCCCATTTTACATTTAAGTCCTTTATCCATTTTGAGTTTATTTTTGTGTATGGCATAAGTTGGTAGTCTAGTTTCATTTTTTTCATGTATCTGCCCAATTTTTCTAACACCATTTATTGAAGAGACTGTCTTGATTCCATTGTACGCTGCTCTTGCCTTTTTTGTCAAATATTAATTGAGCACAATGATTTGTGTCAATTTCTGGGTTCTTTGTTTCATTCCATTGGTCTATATGTCTGTTCTTGTGCCAGTACCAGGAAGTTTTGAGAATAGTAGCTTTAGTATAGCTTGATATCTGATATTGTGATCCCTAGAACTTTGTGCTTCTTTCTTAAGATTGCTGCAGCTATTTGGGGTCTTTATAATCCAGATGAATTTTTGGAGAGTTCGTTCTAGGTCTTTGAAGTATGCTGTTGATATTTTAATGGGGATTACATTGAATTTATAGATTTCTTTGTGTAGTATGGACATTTTAATGATGTTGATTCTACCAATCCATGAACATGGTATGTTCTTCCATTTGTTTTTGTCTTCCTCTAACTCTTTTTAAAAAATGTCCTGTAATTTTCTAAATACAGGTCCTTTACCTCCTTGGTTAAATTTATTCGTAGGTATGTTAATTTTTTTTGTTGCAAAGGTAAATAGGATTGCTGTTTTAGTTTTTATTTCTGAGTTTATTATTGGTGTATAAAAAAGACACAGACTTCTGGGTGTTAATTTTGTATCCTGCTACATTGTTAAATTCATTTATAAAGTCCAGTAGTTTATTATGGAGTCTTTATGGTTTTCTATGTACAATATAAGGTCATCTGCAAATTTAAGGAATTTCCCTTCATTGTACAAACACCTTTCTACACTCTTTCCTCACATTGAGAAGGAATTTACACATATTTCCAACTATTCCTACAGTTTACTGCTGCTTTTCAGTGAATTCTCTGTGGTTTTTAATACTGTGCTACAGTGTGCTTACTGCTCTATTTAAGGGATTTCCCCGCATTGTACAAACACTTTTCTATATACTCTTTCCTCACCTTGAGAAGTGATTTTTACATGTTTTGTAACTATTTCAGACAGTTTATTGCTACTTTTCTATGAATTCCTAGTGGTTTATTAGACTGTGGTAGAGTATGCTTATTGCTCTATTTCAGGGATTTCCCTGCATTATACAAACACCATTCTCTACTTTTTCCTCATGTTGAGAAGTGTTTTCCAGGTGTTTTCTAACGATTTTGTCAAGTTTATTGCTGCTTTTCAGTGAATTCCTCGTGGTTTCTAAGACTGTGGTATAGTGTGCTTACTGCTTTTTATCAGGGATTTCCCTGCATTGTAAAAACAGATTTCTGAACTCTTTCCTGATGTTTAGAAGTGATTTCCACCTGTTTTCCAACTATTTCCTACAGTTTAGTGCTGCTTTTGAGTGAAATCCCAGTGGTTTCTAACACTGTGCTATCGTGTGCTGTATGCTCTTTAGCAGTGATTTCCCCTCATTCTCAAATACCTTTCTCCACTCTTTCCACACATTCTAAAGTGATTTTCTAACTATTTGGTATAAGTTATTGCTGCTTTTCATTGAATTCCTGGTGGTTTCTAACACTGTGCTCTAGTGAGCTAAATGCTCTATTTAAGGGATTTGCCTGCATTGTACAAACACCTTTCTACACTCTTTCCTCACATTGAAAATAGATTTATACTTTTTTTCTAACTATTCATACAGGTCACTGCTGCTTTACATTGAATTATCAGTGGTTTCCTGTGCTATAGCATGCTTACTGCTCTATTTCAGGGATTTCCACACATTGTACAAACACGTTTCTACACTCTTTCCTCACCTTGAGAAGGGATTTACACTTATTTTGCAATCATTTTGTACAGTTTACAGTGGTTTTTCAGTGAATTCTCAGTGGTTTCTAACACTGTGTTACAGTGTGCTTACTGCACTTAAGGAATTTCCCCACATTGTACAAACACCTTTCTACACTCTTTTCTCACTTTGAGAAGTGATTTCCACTTGTTTTGTAACTATTTTATCCAGTTTACTGCTGCTTTACAGTGAATTCCTAGTGGTTTCTAAGACTGTGTTAACGTGTGCTTATTGCTCTAAGAGATTTCCCCGCTTGTACAAAAACCTTTCTACACTCTTTGCTCATATTGAGAAGGCATTTACACTTGTTTTGGAACTATTTCGTACAGTTTACTGCTGCTTTTCAGTGAATTTCCAGTGGTTTCCAAGATTATGGTATAGTGTGCTTACTGCTCTTTACCAGGGATTTTCCCACATTTTACAATCAGCTTTCTACACTCTTTCCTGATGTTTAGAAGTGATTTCCATTTGTTTTCCAACTATTTCATACAGTTTAGTGTTGCTTTTGTGTGAAATCCCAGTGGTTGCTTACACTGTGCTACAATGTGCTTACCTCGCTATTTCAGGGATTTCCCTGCATTGTACAAACACCTTTCTACACTCTGCCCTCACCTTGAGAAGTGATTTCCATGTGTTTTGTAACTATTTTGTCCAGTTTACTGTGGATTTTCAGGGAATTCCAAGTAGTTTCCAATACTATGGTATAGTGTGCTTACTGCTCTTTACCAGGGATTTCCCCTCATTTTACAAACAGCTTTCTACACTCTTTCCTGATGTTTAGAAGTGATTCCTCCCTGTTTTCTAACTATTTTGTACAGTTTAGTGCTGCTTTTGAGTGAAGTCCCTGTGGTAGCTAATGCTGTGATATGCCAGGGGTGGGCAAACTTTTTGACTCGAGGGCCACAATGGGTTCTTAAACTGGACTGGAGGGCCGGAACAAAAGCATGGATGGAGTGTTTGTGTGAACTAATATAAATTCAAAGTAAACATCATTACATAAAAGGATACAGTCTTTTTTTTCAATAGTTTTATTCATTTCAAACGGGCCGGATCCGGCCCGCAGGCCGTAGTTTGCCCATGGCTGTGATATGCTGTGCCTTCTGATCTTCAGCACTGATTGCCCCTTATTCTCAAACACATTTATATACTCTTTCCTCATGGTGAGAAGTGATTTCCACCTGTTTTCTATCTATAATGAAGTTTAGAGCAGCTGTTTGGTGAATTCAAAGTGGTTTCCAGCAGTGTGCTATAATGTGTGTACTGTTCTTTAGCACTGATTTCACCTTATTCTGAAACACTTCTCTATACTTTTTCCACATGTTCAAAAATGATTTTCACTTGCTTTCTAACTATTTGGTATAACATATTGCTGCTTTTCAGTGAATTCCTAGTGTTTTCTAACACTGTACTATAGTGTGCTTATTGCTCTATCTAAGGTATTTCCTCTCATTATACAAACAACTCTCTATACTCTTTCCTCACATTGAGAGGGGATTTACACTTTTTTCACAACTATTTTGTACAGTTTACTGATGGTTTTCATATCCCTGCTGATTATTATATTCCCACCTAAGAATGACACCATGTTATATTTATTTTTCTCTGACTGGCTTATTTCACTTAGCATAATGCTATTCAGTTCCATCCATGCTGCTGCAAATGGTAAAAGTTCCTTCTTTTTTATACTGGCGTAGTATTCCATTGTGTAGATGTACCACAGTTTTTTAATCCACTCATCTAGTGATGGGCACTTAGGTTGTTTCCAAATCTTAGTCTTGTAGTCTTATGGTTTTCCATCTTACATTTAAGTTCTTTACCCACTTTTAGTTTGTTTTTGTGCATGGTGTAAGTTGGTGATCTAGTTTAATTTTTTTTGTATGTATCTGACCAAAATTTCCAGCACCATTTATTGAAGAAACTGTCTTGACTCCATTGTATGCTCTTGCCTCCGTTGCCAAATATTAATTGAGCATAATTGCTTGGATTGATTTCTGGGTTCTCTGTTCTGTTCTATTAGTTTATATGTCTGTTCTTTTGCCAATACTAGGCAGTTCTGAGAACCATATCTTGGTAATACAGTTTGATATCTGGTATTGTGATCCCTCCAACTTTGTCCTTCTTTCTCAAGATTGCTGTGGCTATTCAGGGTCTTTTTTATTGCAGATGAATTTTTGGAGAGTTTGTTCTAGATCTTTGAAATATGCCATTGGTATTTTAATGGGAATTGCATCGAATCTGTGGATTGCTTTAGGTAGTATGGACATTTTAATAATGTTGATTCTACCAATCCATGAACATGGTATGTTCTTCCTTTTGTTTATGTCTTCCCCTATCTCTTTTTTCAATGTCCTGTTGTTTTCTGAGTACAGGTCTTTTACCTCCTTAGTTAAGTTTATTCCTAGGTATCTTATTTTTCTGGTGCAATGGTAAATGGGATTGTTTTTATAATCTCTCTTTCTGTAAGTTTACTATTGGCATATAGAAATGCCATAGATTTATTGGCATTAATTTTGTATCCTGCTACATTGCCGAATTCATTTATTAAGTCTAATAATTTTTTGATGGAATCTTTAGGGTTTTCTATATATAGTATCCTGTCATCTGTGAATAATGATAATTTTACTTTTTACTTTCCAATTTGGATGCCTTTTATTTCTTCTTCTTGTCTGATTGCAATGGCTAGTACTTCCAGTACCGCGTCGAACAGGAGTGGTGAGAGTGGGCATCCCTGTCTTGTGTCTGTGTTCTTAGGTGAAATGGTTTTAGTTTTTGCCCATTGAGTATGATGTTGGCTGCTGGTTTGTCACATATGTTGAGGTATGATCCTTCTATTCCCATCTTGCTGAGAGTTTTTATCAAGAAAGGTTGTTGGATTTTGTCAAATTATTTTTCTGCGTCAATTGATATGACTAAGTGATTTTTATCTCTCAATTCGTTTATGTGATGTATCGTGTTTATTGATTTGTGGATACTGTACCATCCTTGCATCCCTGGGATAAATCCTCCTTGGTCATGGTGTATGCTATATCTAATGTACTGCTGGATCTCATTTGCTAGAATTTTGTTGAGGATTTTGGCATCTATGTACATGAGGGATATTGGCCTGTAATTCTCTTTCACTGTGTTGTCTTTAACTGGTTTTGGTACTAGGGTGATGCTGGCTTCATAGAATGAGCTTGGAAGTGGTCCTTCCTCTTGGATTTTTTTGGAATAGTATGAGGAGTATAGGTTTTAGTTCTTCCTTGAATGTTTGGAAAAACTACCCTGTGTAAGTCATCTTGCCCTGAGCTTTTGTTTGCTGCAAGCTTTTTGATGACTGCTTCAATTTCTTCTGTTGTTATTGGCCTATTGAGACTTTTATAATCTTCCTGATTGAGTTTTGGAATGTTGTATTTTTCTAGGAATATGTCTATTTCCTCCAGGTTGTATAGTTTGTTGGAATAGAGTTGTCTATAGTATATTTTTTAACAATCCTTTGTATTTCTGTGAGGTCTGTTGTTATTTTGCCTCTTTCATTCCTGATTTTGTTTATTTGGGTTCTCTCTCTTTGCTTCTTGGTGAGCCTGGCTAGAGGTTCATCAATCTTGTTTATCCTTTCAAAGAACCAGCTCTTGGTTTCATTGATATTCTGCATTGTTTTTGGGGTTTTTTTTGTCTCTGATCTTTATTATCTCCTTCCTTCTGGATACTGTGGGCTTTTCTTGTTGCTCTCTTTCTAATTCTTTGAGTTGTAGAGTTAGATGATTTACTTTCATTTTTTTATTTATTTTTTTGCTGTTTGAGGTAGGCCTGTAGAGCTATAAACTTCCCTCTCAGGACTACTTTCATTGTGTCCCATAGATTTTGGATTGTTGTATTTTTATTGTCATTAGTTTCCAGGATGTTTTTAATTCTTTCTTTGATCTCTTTGGTAACCCAATCATTGTTTAATAGCGTGCTTTTCAGCTCCAAGTGTTTGAATTTTTGGACTGTTTTTATTGTAGTTTATTTTTAATATGCCATTGTGGTCTGAGACGATGCTTGATATGATTTCAATCGTCTTGAATTTCAGAAAACTTTGCTTGTGATCCAATATGTGGTCTATTTTTTAAAATGTCCCACATGCACTTGAGAAGAACATATATTCCATAGCTTTGGGGTGAAACGTTCTGAAGGTGTCAGTTAAATCCATTTGATCTAGTGAATCATTTAGGATTGCTGTTTCTTTGCTGATTTTTTGTCTAGAGGGTTTATCCAGTGATGTCAGTGGTGTATTAAAGTCCCCTAATCTGATTGTATTGTATTGTATTGTATTGTATTGTATTGTATTGTATTGTATTGTCGATCTCTCCCTTGATATCTTCCAGGAGTTTTTTTAATGTATTTGGGTGCTCCTGCATTGGGTGCATATATGTTTATCAGGGTTATATCCTCTTGTTGTATCGATCCCTTTAGTATTATGATTTGGCCTTCCTTATCTCTTGTTATGACCTTTTCTTTGAGGTCTATTTTGTTAGATATAAGTATTGCTACTCCATCTTTTTTTCATTTCTGTTTGCCTGAAAGATATTTTTCTATCCCTTCACTTTCAGTCTGTGTGAGTCCTTTATTGGGAGGTGGGTCTCTTGTAGAAAGCATATATATGGGTCATGATTTTTTTATCCATTCAGCCACTCAATGTCTTTTGATTGGAGCATTTAGTTCATTTACATTTAAAGTTATTATTGAAAGGTACTTGTTTGTAGCTATTTCTATTTTTTGTACCTGTTTTCTTTCTTAGCTTTTTATTTCTTCTTTTTACACCAGTCCCTTTAGCATTTCTTGCACTGCCAGCTTGGTGGTGATAAACTCCCTTAGCCCTTTTTTTTCAGTGAAGTTCTGTATTTCCCCTTCAATTTTAAATGATAGCCTTGCTGGATAGAGTATTCTTGGATTCAGTCCCTTGCTTTGCATCACTTTGTAAATTTCCATCCATTCTTTTCTGGCCTGAAATGTTTCTGTCTAATAATCATTTGATAATCTAATGGGAGATCCCTTGTACATGACTTTCTTTCTTTCTCTTGCAGCCTTTAAGATTCTCTCTTTGTCCTGAACATTTGCCATCGTAATTATGGTGTGTCTTGGTGTGGGACATTTCGGGTTCATCTTGTTTGGGACTCTCTGTGCTTGTGTGACTTTTTTCTTCCCCACATCAGGGAAGTTTTCTGACATATTTCTTCAAATAGGTTTTCTAAGCCTTGTTCTTCTTCCTGTTGTTCTAGCACCCCTATTATTCGTATGTTGCTTCGCTTCATGTTGTCCCATAGCTCCCTTAGTCTCTCCTCCTGTCTTTTAATTCTTTTCTCTAATTGAAGTTCAGTTTGGGTGTGTTTTGCCTCTCATCTTCTAATTTGGTCCTCCACTTCTCCTAGTCTACTGTTGAACCTTTCCATGGAGTTTTTTTTATTGAAGCTGCATCACTCTACATTTCTTCTTGTTTCTTACATAAGTTATTGATTTTTCAACCATTTTTCTTTTTTTTTATTGCTTAAAGTATTACAAAGGGTATTACATATGTATCCATTTTATCCCCCCGCCCTAGACAGTCCCCTAGCCTCCCCTATCACCCAGTGTCTTATGTCCATTGGTTATGCTTATATGCATGCATACAAGTCCTTTAGTTGATCTCTTACCCCCCTACCTCCTGCCCCCCAACCCTCCCCTGCCTTCCCGCTGCAGTTTGACAATCTGTTTGAGGCAGCTCTGCCTCTGTATCTATTATTGTTCAAAAGTTTATAATGGTCTCTATTGTCCATGAATGAGTGAGATCATGTGGTATTTTTCCTTTATTGACTGGCTTATTTCACTTAGCATAATGCTCTCCAGTTCCATCCATACCCTTACAAATGGTAAGAGTTCCTTCCTTTTTACAGCAGCATAGTATTCCATCGTGTAGATGTACCACAGTTTTCTAATCCATTCATCTACTGATGGGCACTTAGGCTGTTTCCAGATCTTAGCTATGGTGAATTGTGCTGCTATGAACATAGGCGTGCATATATCCTTTCTGATTGGTGTTTCTGGTTTCTTGGGATATATTCCTAGAAGTGGGATCACAGGGTCAATTGGAGTTCCATTTTCAGTTTTTTGAGGAAACTCCATACTGTCTTCCATAGTGGCTGCACCAGTCTGCATTCCCACCAGCAGTGCACAAGTGTTCCTTTTTCTCCACATCCTCTCCAGCACTTGTCCTTTGTTAATTTGTTGATGATAGACAGTCTGACAGGTGTGAGATGGTACCTCATTGCTGTTTTGATTTGCATCTCTCGGATGATTAGTGACTTTGAGCATGTTTTCATATGTCTCTTGGCTTTCTGAATGTCCTCTTTTGAAAGGTGTCTATTTAGGTCCTTTGCCCATTTTTTGATTGGATTGTTTATCTTCCTTTTGTTAAGTTGTATGAGTTCCCTATAAATTTTTTAGATTAGGCCCTTATCAGATATGACATTGGCAAATATGTTTTCTCACACAGTGGGTTTTCTCGTTGTTTTGTTGATGGTTTCTCTTGTTGTGCAGAAGCTTTTTATTTTGATGTAGTCCCATTTGTTCATTTTTTTCTTTAGTTTCAAGTGCCCTAGGAGCTGTATCAGTGAAGAAATTGCTTCGGCATATGTCTGAGATTTTGTTGCCTTTGGATTCTTCTAGAATTTTTATGGTTTTCTGTCGTACATTTAAGTCCTTTATCCATTTTGAGTTAATTTTTGTGTATGGTGTAAGTTGGTGGTCTAGTTTCATTTTCTTGCATATATCTGTCCAATTTTCCCAACACCATTTATTGAAGAGACTATCTTGGCTCCATTGTATGTTCTTGCCTCCTTTGTCAAATATTCATTGAGCATATTGGTTCGGGGTGATTTCTGGACTCTCTATTCTATTCCATTGATCTATATGCCTATTCTTGTGCCAGTACCAGGCAGTTTTGAGAACAGTGGCTTTGTAATACAACTTGATATCTGGTATTGAGATCCCACCTACTTTGTTCTTTTTCAGGATTGCTGCAGCTATTCGGGGTCTTTTTTTATTCCAGATGAATTTTTGGAAAGTTCGTTCTAGATCTCTGAAGTATGCCGTTGGTATTTTAATGGGAAGTGCGTTGAATTTATAGATTGCTTTGGGTAGTATGGACATTTTAATGATGTTGATTCTACCAATCCATGAACACGGTATGTTCTTCCATCTGTTTATGTCTTCCTCTATGTCTTTTTTCAACGTCCTGTAGTTTTCTGAGTAGAGGTCTTTTACCTCTTTAGTTAAGTTTATTCCTAGGTAGCTTAATTTTTTCGATGCAATAGTAAACGGGATTGTTTTTATAAACTCTGTTTCTGAAAGTTCACTATTGGTGTATAGAAATGCCTCAGATTTCTTGGGGTTAATTTTGTATCCTGCTACATTGCCAAATTCATGTATTAAGTCTAGTAGCTTTTTGATGGAATCTCTAGGGTTTTGTATGTATAATATCATGTCGTCTGCAAATAAGGACAGTTTTACTTCCTCTTTTCCAATTTGGATGCCTTTTATTTCTTCTTCTTGCCTAATTGCAATGGCTAACACTTCCAGTACTATGTCGAACAGGAGTGGTGAGAGGGGGCATCCCTGTCTTTTTCCTGTTCTTAGGGGAAATGGTGTTAGTTTTTGTCCGTTGAGTATGATGTTGGCTGTGGGCCTGTCATATATGGCTTTTATTATGTTGAGGTATGATCCTTCTACTCCCACCTTGCTGAGAGTTTTTATCAAAAATGGGTGTTGAATTTTGTCAAATGCTTTTTCTGCATCAATTGATATGACTATGTGGTTTTTTTCTTTCAGTTTGTTTATGTGATGTATCACGTTTATTGATTTGCGGATATTGTACCATCCTTGCATCCCTGGGATAAATCCTACTTGGTCATGGCGTATGATCTTTCTGATGTACTGCTGGATCCGATTTGCTAAGATTTTGTTGAGGATTTTGGCATCTATGTTCATGAGGGATATTGGCCTGTAATTCTCTTTCATTGTGTTGTCTTTACCTGGTTTTGGTATTAGGGTGATGCTGGCTTCATAGAATGAGCTTGGAAGTGTTCCTTCCTCTTGAATTTTTTGTAGTATTCTGAGGAGGATAGGTTTTAGGTCTTCCTTGAATGTTTGGTAAAACTCCCCTGTGAAGCCGTCTGGTCCTGGGCTTTTGTTTGCTGGAAGCTTTTTGATGACTGCTTCAATTTCTTCCATAGTTATTGGCTTGTTGAGATTTTTAGATTCTTCCTGATTGAGTTTTGGAATGTTGTATTTTTCTAGGAATTTGTCCATTTCCTCCAGGTTGTCTAGTTTGTTGGAGTAGAGCTGTCCATAGTATTTTTTAACAATCATTTGTATTTCTGTGGGGTCTGTTGTTATTTCGCCTCTATCGTTTCTGATTTTATTTATTTGGGTCCTCTCTCTCTGCTTCTTGGTGAGTCTGGCTAGAGGTTTGTCAATCTTGTTTATCCTTTCATAGAACCAGCTCTTAGTTTCATTGATTTTCTGTATTGTTTTTTTGGTCTCTATGTCATTTATTTCTGCTCTAATCTTTATTATCTCCTTCCTTCTGCTCACTCTGGGGTTTTCTTGTTGCTCTCTTTCTAATTCTTTGAGTTGTAGAGTTAGATGATTTACTACCATTTTTTCTTGTTTTTTAATAGGCCTGTAGAGCTATAAACTTCCCTCTCAGGACTGCTTTCATTGTGTCCCATAGGTTTGGGATTGTTGTGTTTTCATTGTCATTAGTTTCCAGGATGATTTTAATTTCTTCTTTGATCTCATTGGTAACCCAATCAATATTTAATAGCATGCTATTCAGCTTCCAGGTGTTTGAGTATTTTGGGTTGTTTTTATTGTAGTTTATTTCTAATATTATGCCATCGTGGTCTGCGAAGACACTTTTTATGATTTCAATCTTCTTGAATTTGGGGATACTTTGCTTGTGACCCAATATATGGTCTATTTTTGAATATGTCTTATGAGCATTTGAGTAGAATGTGTATTCCCTGGCTTTGGGGTGAAGTGTTCTGAAGATGTCTATTAAGTCCATCTGATCTAGTGAGTCATTTAGGATTGCTATATCTTTGCTGATTGTTTGTTTAGAGGGCTTATCCAGTGCTGTCAGTGGTGTATTAAAGTCTCCTACTATGATTGTATTGTTGTCGATCTCTCCTTTGATATCTTCCAGGAGTTTTTTTATGAATTTGGGTGCTCCTACATTGGGTGCATATATGTTTACCAGGGTTATATCTTCTTGTTGTATTGATCCCTTTAGTATTATGAAGTGGCCTTCCTTATCTCTTTTTATGGCCTTCACTTTGAGGTCTATTTTGTTCGATATAAGTATTGCTACCCCAGCTTTCTTTTCCTTTCCATTTGCCTGAAAGATATTTTTCCAGCCTTTCACTTTCAGTCTGTGTGAGTCCCTTCTAATGAGGTGGGTTTCTTGTAGACAGAAGATGTATGGGTCATGTTTTTTTATCCATTCAGCCACTCGATGTCTTTTGTTTGGAGCATTTAGTCCATTTACGTTTAAAGTTATTATTGAAAGGTACTTGTTTGTAGCCATTTCTTTTTTTGTGTGGCTGTTTTCTTTCTGAGCTTTTTATTTCTTCTTTTTATACCAGTCCCTTTAGCATTCCTTGCATTTCTGGCTTGGTGGTGACAAACTCCCTTAGCCTTTTTTTGTCTGTGAAGCTTCTTATTTCCCCTTCAAGTTTGAATGATAGCCTTGCTGGATAGAGTATTCTTGGATTCAGTCCTTTGTTTTGCATCACTTTGTAAATTTCAGTCCATTCTTTTCTGGCCTGATGTGTTTCTGTTGAGAAATCATTTGACAGTCTAATGGGAGATCCCTTGTATGTAACTTTCCGTCTCTCTCTTGCAGCCTGTAAGATTCTCTCTTTGTCCTGAACATTTGCCATGGTGATTATGATGTGTCTTGGTGTGGGTCTTTTTGGGTTCACCTTGTTTGGGACTCTCTGGGCTTGTGTGACTTTTTTCTTCCCCACCTCAGGAGAGTTTTCTGATATTATTTCTTCGAGTAGGTTTTCTAATCCTTGTTCATCTTTCTGTTGTTCTGGTACTCCTATTATTCGTATGTTGTTTCGTTTCATGTTGTCCCAAAGCTCCCTTAGGCTCTCCTCCTGTCTTTTAATATTTTTTTCCAATTGCAGTACATTTTGGGTGTGTTTGCTTCCTTGTCTTCTAATTCACTAATTCGGTCCTCCGCTTCTCCTAGTCTACTGTTGATACTTTCAATGGAGTTTTTCATTGCAGGTATATCACTCTTCATTTCTTCTTGGGTCTTACTTAAGTTGTTGATTTTTTCATCTGTTTCTTCTTGCTTCTTGCAGAGGTTGTCGATTTTTCCTCCATCCGGTTTATGCACTCTAGGACCCTTATTCTGAATTCTTTATCTGTCATGTTGCATGCCTCTGTATTACTTAGCTGCTTTTCTGGAGAGTCCTCCTTCTCTTTCCTTTGGGGGTTTCTTTGTCTACCCATGTTTGATCTCACTGACATATCTAGACGTTGAGTTGTTCAGTGGTTGCTCCCTTGGTGGCAGTGACTCCTTGGTCTGTGGTTGCTCTTCGGGCGGTTGCAGTAGCAGCTGCTCTTCAGTTGGCAGCAGCTTCTCTGGTGGGTGCTGTTCACAGCTGTGGTGGCTCTTCTGGCTGGTGGGGCGAGGTTTCACGTACAGCTGCTGTTCCTCAGCAGAGGATGTGGTGCTCAGGAGGATGCTTGCTTCGCTCTGCTGCGTTGATTTAAAGGCACAAAATACAACACAACAAGGCACCACGTCCCAGGCACTATACACAAATATATTCACGATATTAATAACCCCAAATTAGGTGACCACCCGAATTAAGAGAATTAGGGGATAAGAAGAAGGAAGAGAAAAAGATAAAAGAGAAAAAAGAAAAGAAAAGTAGGGACCAAAAAAAGGAGTGCAAAAATGAAATTGGGGAAAAGGAGGGAGGAAAATAAAAGCGAGAAAAGAAAAGAAAAAAAAAGAGCGAAAAGAGAGAATGAAGTGGAAGAGGGGAAGAGACTTTTTATATGAGGAGAATACTCCTATAGAACAGCCATTAATCCCAACAAATTCCAGCAACAGCTCCCTGGATATGAATGCAAACTAGAAACAACCAATAATATAATGATGAAAATAGAATGGAGAACACTAATCCCAAAATAAAATATAGAGAAAATAAAATGGCACTTTAAAAAATGGTAAAATGGTAGCAGTAATAATACTGGTTAAAAATAAGAAGGTAGTAATTAAAAGGGTAAAATCAGGTGATGGAAAAAGAAGAGAAGAAAAGAAAAGAAAAAAAAGAACAGAAAAAGAAAAAAAAAGAAAAAAAATTGGTTTCTTAGTTAAAAAGTGAAAAAAGAAAAAAAAATTGCAGTAGTGAAGGTCCTTCGTTTCTTCTATTCTTCAGTGTGGCTCGCCTTAGACCTTCCAGGTATTCAGGAGAGTGTTGAGTTTCCCTGCGATATACTGTTCCTCTGTGTTGTAAACCACAGTCCTTATTTTAAAGCATGCCGCATTTATTTCCCAGACTGCCTTATTTTGTGTTTAGCAAAGAGTCAGTTTGTGGGTCAACCTCTGGGTGGCAGTGTTCTGGGGTTGGCCTCTGAGGCTATAGGGCCTCTCTGTCCAGTGGAAGTTCACTGCCCAGAGCTGACTGCGTAATAGTTAGTTACCGGCGCTATGTTGTTGCTGGGATTGAAAATCCCTCTATAGGCCAGACTCTGTTAACTCCCAGGGACTGATCATGTTATCTTAATCCTTGATCTCGTTCAGGGTGGAATCTGGGTGTGGCTGTGCTCCTTGCCTGGGGGCTGGGGGGAAGAGTCTCACTCTCTGGAGAGGATGGCTGCCCCAGTCCTGGGCTCAGGGGTGTCTCAGCACTCAATTCACTGCCACCTCTCCCGGCTCCCCCTCTCTCCCCAGTCTCTCCCCAGATTCCACTCCTCCGCACACTCTGCCTCTCTTCAGCACAGGTGAGTGTCTGTATCCGAAATGTCCCATGAACAGGATTCAGTGAAAACAAACAAACAAACGCCGGCCGCGGAAACGGGGAAGGCTTGGTTTCTGTAGGCTTCTTCTCTTACCGGGACTGCATGGTCAGGTCAGCTCTTCAGGCTGCCCCCTTTAGGCTCAGTCCTCCTTGATCACAGAACCCAGATCTCAATTCCCCCGGCGGCGCCAGGAATCCCGCGGTTGTCCTTTTTCCCTGTCAGGGGCTGTGCCTGTCCCAAGGGACGTGGCTGTCTGCCACGCAGTCTCCCTCCAACTCTCTGGGCTCAGAGGTCTGGCAAACTTTCCTGCCCAAATCCCTGGGTTTTTTTACCTTTCCAGGGGAGTTCTGCTCTTCCCGGCTGCAAACCCTCTCACCAGCTGAGCAATTTCGCCAATTCGGTGTGAGTGTTACTAGTTTCAGCTGCTCACTCCATTTCCTCCGGGACACGACCTGGGACGCGTCTGCCTATATCGCCGCCATCTTCCGTCTCCCCATTTTTCTTGATTGTTCCATAAGTTGTTGATTTTTTCCTCCATCAGGTTTATGGACTGTATGACCCTTAGTCTGAGTTCTTTTTCTGACATACTGCATGCCTCTGTTTCACTCAGCGGCTTTTCTGGCAAATCTTCCTTTTCTTTCCTTTGTGGGTTTCTTTGTCTACCCATTTTGGGTCTCACCAGCTGATTTAGATATTGAGTCATGCAGAGGCTGCTCTTTTGGTGGCAGTGGCTCCTCGGGCTGTGGTTTCTCCTGGAGTGGCTGCAAAAGTGGCTGCTCCTCAGTTGGCAGCAGCTCTTCTGGTGGGTCCTATTCGCAGAAGTGGATGCACCTCTGGCTGGTTGGGGAGGCTGCTCACTCAGCTGCTGTTCCTTGGAGATGGTTGGGCTGATCACGAGGCTGCTGCACCTCAGGTGGGGCGGGCTGAGCAAGGCTTCTGCTCCTTGGACTGGGGCAGGCTGTTCATGTGGCTTCTGCTCCTCAGACGGGGGCAGACTGGTCACATGGCTGCTGCTCCTTGGATCGGGGCTGGCTGCATGCTGCTGCTATTCCTCAGATGGGTCAGGCTACTTGTGGGGCTGCTGCTTCTTGAACAGGGGCAGGTTGATTACAGGGCTACTGCTCTTTGTATGGGTGTGGGCTGCTCACACAGCTGCTGCTCCTGGGATGGGGGACGGGCTGCTTGCATGGCTGCTGCTTCTTGGGTGGGAGTGAGCTACATGTGTGGCTGCTGCTCCTTGGGCAGTGGTGGGCTGCTCACCCAACTGCTGCTCACCAGACAGGTGCAGGCTTGTGGAAGGGAAAAATAAGACACCAACACAAAAAGCAGGTGAATGGCCAACAGCGGCCTTCAGCCTCCATTTCAACCTATTTATTTCCTTCAAAGTTATACAATCAATCATTGTTAAGTGCAGTTACTAAAACATAAGTGAATTACATAAAACCATTATTAATCAATATTGCCCCATTACTAAGGTACTCATTAATATAAACTTGCCCTGTTGCCCCAGCTACTAATAACAATTTGCCCCGCTGCTCTAGCAGCTGATAACAAACAGAGGATAGACATCTAGAGGTCATACAGTGGCAATGCACCTGGAGCTCGTAGTTTGCTACGGCTTCCACAGACGTGCTCCCACATATTCCCCCTATTTTGTCATCCCCTCTTAAGAAATATAAGTAAAAGTAAAGGTACAGCTACTAACACAGCTGGGATCCAAGAGCTAGGAATAATGGAAGAAAACCAGATTTTGGGATGCCATTGAAGGCGACCCCACAGTTCAGCCCGAACCTGGTCCTGAGATACAGATATCAATCCTGCTAACTCAGTATGGACCTGCTTCTCCAAAAGACCAATGTCTTGAGACAGATTACCATTGAAAACTTCCATAAGAGCTTGTCATTCATCATTCCAAGACTCATTGGCATAGATAAAGTTAGTAACACAGATACGGATAAACTGTGCATTACAGGTCAATTGCTGCTGTCTAGTTATGGCCTGTTGATGCTGACCAATCCACAGAACAGTAGCCTCCAGAGCTTCTAGTCTAGCCATAATCTGCTGATCAATGGCTACCTGTGCTTCCCAGTTAGAGGTCAAGTTATGCAACCCACTATCCATTTGTTGGGCTGTAAGGATAGAGATTTCTAAAGCAAACCCTGATGCCACAGCAGAAGAGGTAATTACCACAGTAGACACAATAAAACTATTAAGGAACACACAGAGGAACAGTGGGCACATTCCAGGTGAGGGTATTGTTAAACAATGCTTGAAAACGAGAGTCCCCCAAATGTCCATTAGGCCTCACCCAAGTCCCTTGAGTATAGTCCGAGTCTTTGGTAGTCAAAGGAGGATCAAGATCATTCCAAGTCTGAGGAGTAAAAGTAGGTGGATTAATCACATGAGCCCAGTGGATGGCAGCTGAACTCACCGGCAGGAGTCCAGTCAAGGCGATCAAAGCCAACATCAACCCCCTTGAAGAGTTCCGAGTGATAATAGCCAGGTAAACCAAGAGACGTGTCTGAGGCCGATCCTCCATCCCTTTTACTGTTCATAATGCTTTGAGCTTCTGCATCCAGCCTCTTTAAAGAGCCCCAGATGATAGGAGGAGCCATCTCCGTCCAAGGATCTGCGGACGACACCTTCACCAGGGCGTGTCCTGAAGGTTCATGGCTTCCATCCTCTTCCTCAGAGATCTGATCGCAAACTCGGTCGTTAGGGTCTGAATCTGGAACTTAAACACAAGCATACCCTCTTCCCCAAGTTAGCAACTCACCGGGCCTTTCCAAAAGGAGGACTTCTGATCCCAGTACATCACCTTAGGATTAGGCTTACGTTCTTGAGGAACAAAGTGTTTTTCAGCAGCTGTTTCCCCATGCTGCTGATTCAAAAAATTTAAAGAATACAGTGCCCTATTTAGCCTATCTCTAGGGGTCATCCCTCTACTCCCCCTTTTTTGTTTTAACAACATAGCCTTCAAGGTAGAATGGGCACGTTCTACAATACCCTGACCAGTGGGATTATAGGGGATGCCAGTAATATGGGTTATTTGCCAGGTTTGACAAAAAACTTAAAAAAGCAGAGCTGACATACCTGGGGCTATAGTGGCTTTAGCAATTCATTGACCAAGCTGGACTATATCATGGGAATTACTAATAATATTTAGTGGAGAATCAGGAAAATGCTGTAGAGCTAGAATTAGAGCCCTAACTTCAGCTTGCTGAGTACTAGAATATCCTTTAACAGTAAACTTTTTCCAATTTCCTTGCTTATTCCAACAGATACCAGCTATACCAGTCTTTCCTGATCTATCAGTAAAAACAGTGACTATATTATCTAGCGGGGAGAGGGTAAAGAAATTACTTTGAAAGGCTGATATTGAACATGCTGAAAAACTGTACTAATTTGTCACTAGGCAATCCATACTTGATTTCTCCAATGAAATCAGCCATAGCTACCTAACCATGTATACTATGATGAAGATAGGTTTTAAAATCTTCTTTTCTAATAGGAATCTAAATAATTTCTGGGTTACACCCTGAAAGCTGAACAATACAATCCCTGCCCTTAGCTATAAGATGGGCTATAAGATCAATGTATGGAGTAACACTTCTATGAGGAGTGTGAGACAAATAAAGCCATTCTAGGCAAAAACTATTCTTTTCCAATTGTCCTATAAGGGCTGTAGGGGAATGCAAAGTCAAAAGTATAAATAAGTGTATAGGCACAGCTGGATCTCTGCGAGTAAAAAGCAGGATGAGATATGTTGCTCTAAAAAATTCAACTCTTTCTCTGCTTCAGGAGTTAGTTGTCTGGGAGAAAATCATGAGGTCTTTAGTTCTGAGCATTCACAATCACAGGAAAAATTCCCATTTCAGGGTTACCGCTAGCCTCTTTTAGACACTGAGCCATTGCTGGCGATCTTTCAACCAAGGGACTCGCCCCTTTAGGAGAGGTCCACGGCGGGAGCATCGGTCTTACAGGAGGCACAGAGAATGCCTTAAACAGTCTCTCATTATTATCTATAACCCAAGTCGGCGGAACAATCTCTTCTCCCGGGGAAAGATCCTTGGGGTCTGGTGGGGGCTAGAGGACCTGCTATAATCTGATGACCTTCCTTATCTGCCTTTTCTAACTCTTCTTCCGATACCAAAGCCGTTGTGCAGGCGTCGGAGTTGGCTGTAATGGTCGCAAAGCGGTGGTAACATAAGCCCAGGTTCCTAAAACAGAACCTCCTATTGCACTGCCTCTTTCCTGCTCTCCCCTTAATGTACTGCCCACAGGGTTTCACACCTCCACGTCCAGCGTGCCTTTATCCGGGAACCACGGACAGTGATAATGAATCTGCTCCATAAGAGCCAATAAATCACAGCCAGTCACCCGTAGCAACTGCCTGATAAGCTTTAAAAAAAATGCTGTTGATCCTTAATCATGGAATTCCCCATGCTTTTATCGGAAGGGCTACTTACCCAAGCACTTTCGGATTCGGCCAACTTCCCTCCAATTGCACCACCCTAACCTTCCACGGTCCCGCTGCTCCTCTTGGCAAGCGGTACTGGATTCCTCACATGGGGCACCAGCTGTGGAAGGGGAAAATAAGACACCAACACAAAAGGCAGGTGAATGGCCAACAGCGGCCTTTGGTCACCGTTCCAACCTATTTATTTCCTTCAAAGTTATACAATCAATCATTGTTGTTAAGTGCGGTTACTAAAACATAAGTGAATTACATAAAACTATTATTGATCAATGTTGCCCCATTACTAAGGTACTCATTAATATAAACTTGCCCTGTTGCCCCAGCTACTAATAACAATTTGCCCCGCTGCCCTAGCAGCTGATAACAAACAGAGGATAGACATCTAGAGGTCATACAGCGGCCATGCACCTGGAGCTCGTAGTTTGCTACGGCTTCCACAGATGCGCTCCCACACAGGCTGTGTGTGGCTGCTGCTCCTCGAACCAGAGCGGGCTGCGCAGGACTGCCGCTCCTCTGTTCCTGTGGCTGCTGCTCCTCGAACAAGGTCGAGCTGCTCCGGCGGCTGCTGCTCCTCATGTGGGAGTGAGCTGCACGTGCAGCTGCTGCTCCTCAGACCAGTGCAGACTGCGCAGGGCTGCTGCTCCTCAGATGGGGGCAGGCTGCTCACACAGCTGCTGCTCCCCAGACAGGTGCAGGGTGCGGGCTGTGCATCTGCTGCTCCTCGGATGGCAGTGTGCTGCATGGGCCTGCTGCTCCTCAAACATGGGCAGGCTGTTCATGCGGCTGCTGCTCCTCAGACAGTGCAGGCTGCTCGCGTGGTTGCTGCTCCTTGGACAGGAGAGTGGGCTGCTCTCACAGCTGCTGCTCCTTGGACAGGGGCAGGCCACATGAGGCTTCTGTTCTTAGGCCTGGGGCAGGCTGCTTGCGGGGCTGCAGCTCCTTGGACAGGAGTGGGCTGCTCACATGTTTGCTGCTCGTGTGGTTGCAGTGCCCTGGGTTAAGTTAAGATTTTGGGCCGGTCAGAGGGGAGCATGCTTCAGAACTCACAGGAGCCTGAACCCAGGGTGGCTGGAGACTTGTTGACCATGGGACCACAGCTGAGGTAGCAGGTCCCTGGCAGGGGTGGCTGTAGAGTCCCAGGTGTTATCTGAGGGCACCCTGGGTGGAGGTGAGGCTGGGCTCCTGGTTACAGCAGCTCTCCCCTTCAAAAGGCTAGGCCTCTGAGGATTAGCCAGCCTCCCGGTACTGTTTACTATGGTAGCAGAGGCTGCCTAGTTAGGTGAGCCCTGTTAGCCTGTCCCTGAAGGTCCTGTGGGATCTAACTGTGCCTCACTCACATACACACACACATCTCACATGACCACAGACTCCTCTTTTGCTCCCTCACTCACTCATGCTCTCTCCCTCACTGCCGCCTTCTTCCAGCCTCTGTAGTTTGGTCTGGGGTGTTATTTACCCATTCTTGGATGTAGTTTCCTCTCCAGGTGTCTGGTTATGAGGCTCGCTCTCTAGCATCTTTCTTCAGGGATCCTCTGCCCTTCCCAGCTGCAAACCATCTCCCAGCTGAGTCTCCTTTGCCAATTCGGGCTGGATGTTACTCATTTCAGCTGCTCACCCTATCTTCTCTGGGACAAGGCTCAGGACAAGTCCATCTACACCACTGCCATTTTGTCTCTCTGGACAAACTTTTTAGATATGCGCGCCCAGGGAGGCTGGAGTCTTGGTGTTTGCAGCTGTGGCAGCTGGTCCCTGGGCGTTGTGGTTGTAGGGTCCTGGGAGGTATCTGAGGTCTCCCCAGGTGAAGGTAAGGATGGGCTTCTGATCACAGCTGCTCTACCCCTTCAAGATGGCGTTACCTCTGTGGCAGAGTCAGCTGCTCCAGGAGAGATTTCAGCGGTAGTAGAGGCTGCCCGGCCAGGGGAACCTGGTCCACCTGTCACCAACAGTCTTGTGGTATATAACTGTCCCTCACTTACAAATATAGACACTTCCAGCATGTCCACGCACTCTCCTTTTGCTCTCTCACTCACACACTATCTTGCAGGCTGCCATCCCATCAGCCGCCATCTTTCTCCTTGACCTTTTTTAATTTTCATTTTTTCCAGTAAGGGAAAAGCAGATGAAAGAAGATGATGTCTAGGAATTTGTTGCAAAATAGCCACAGTGTAGATGGATGTAGAGACACAGCTGCACTGGCCATGCTGGGGATTTGGTGGCTGAGAAGCCAGTGATGGCTACATTGTTTTACTGTTGTCTCTACTTTTATGCATATTTGAAGTTTTCTATAATAAAAAAATTAGAAGGAAGAAAGAAAGAATATAACATATATATATAACTATATACTTATATACAACTATATATAACAGAATATATAACTCTATATAACTCCCTCTATATATAACTATTATGTGCTCTAGAATCACAGACTGATAGAGCTAGAAAGTTATCCAGCCCAGATCAGTGCATTGTGTATGACATCACAGAGCCTGGTGAGACAGTGATCATTCAAGGCCACACAGATGCAGCACTTGAACTCACGCTTTTAGAATTACACCCAGCGTTTCACATGGGTCACATTATGTCTCATATCATAATTTTACAACATTGGAAACTATTTTTACACAACTATGTTCCCTTGGATCTCAATAGGAATGCAGATCAAAAGAAGAATTTATTTATTTAGGTCATATGGAAAAATGTATCCACATTTAAAATACAATTTTGTAAATAAAATGTGCAAAACATAACAGATGCATGTGCTTTACATATAATATGTACATATTCAGCACATTTAAAAAATATATTTTTATTGATTTCAGAGAGGAAGGGGGAGGTAAAGAGAGATAGAAACATCAATGATGAGAGAATCATTGATTGGCTGCCTCTTGCATGCCCCACACTGGGGATCAATCCCACAACCCAGGCATGTGCCCTGACTGGGAATCAAACTGTGACCTCCTGGTTGACACTCAACCACTGAGCCATGTTGGCTAGGCAAGCACATATTTTAAAAATGTAATTACTTCTAATATTCTCTGATTTTTCCCTGCCTTCTACACACACACACACACACACACACACACACACACACACACACACACATTTACTTAAAACTTTCTTGACTATGAATTCAAACAGCATACTCCTTCTCTCCCCCTGACCCACCCTCCCCCTTCCTACTTTATATTTGATTTACAAATATTTTGTTGAGTGCCAATTCTGTGCCCAGCATTGCTGGGTTTACAATGGTAATGAAAACATACTTATTCTATGCCTCATGGGACTTAGCAGGAGAGAGAGAGTAGGCAAACAAAAATATTAAGTATTGAGGTAAAAACCTATAAAGGAACTAAAAAGAGTAGGGAGATAGAAAACGATGAGGTGAGTAGTGAGCACTGAGGGGATATTCAGGACCATTTATAATGAGATCTGAAGGGTGACAGGGAAAAATCATTCCAGGCAGAGGAAAAGAATGTCCAGAGATCCTGGGGGTGGGGAAGCCTTATCTCAGCGTGACTGGAGGGCAATGAGCCAAGGCAAATAGAGAGAGGGCAAGTGCCAAATCAGGTGGGGTCTTGTAGCCATGGTTAGAAGCTGGGGTCTTAGTGCAAGTTCAGTGGGAGGCCACTGAAATGTTTCCAAGCTAAAGAGTGAAACATTCTTTTTGTATTTTTCTTTTTGTTCAGATCCCTTTGTTTCCTGTGTGGGAATGGATTATAGCAAGACATAGATCAAAGTCAGGAGACCAGATGGAAGACCACAGTAGTGGCACAAGTGAGTTATGTTGAAGTTGGTGGTGGTAGAGAATTGGCAGTTTTGATATATGATTTGAAGGTAAACATGAGAAAGCAGGGGGACACAGGAAAAAGAAAAAGCCAAGAACATTTCCCAGGTTTTAGGCTGGAGCAATGATGTCTATAGTAACTCTATATACATGAAGATAACTCAGAGAAGAAAAGGTTCTCTTTATTCTCCCACCCCCACCCTCAGGGGATGAAGTATAGGCAATAGATGGTCTAGTACAGTGGTTCTCAACCTGTGGGTCGTGACCCCTTTGGGGGTTGAACAACCCTTTCACAGGAGTCTCCTAAGACCATCGGAAAACACATATATAATTACATATTGTTTTTGTGATTAATCACTATGCTTTAATTATGTTCAATTTGTAACAATGAAATTGGGGGTCACTACAACATGAGGAACTGTATTAAAGGGTTGCGACATTAAGAAGGTTGAGAATCACTGGTCTAGTATGAGACACTTCCTTAGGAAACTATGAGCATCTTGGAGGCCTAGAATCAAATCCCCCATCAGTGTACTCTGAGAATGAAGCTTGGTGCCTGTCACACACGTAGGTATTAAATAAGGTTTGCTAACTGCATGTGGGAACAAGCAGAACCCAAGTAGAGATGAGCACCTGGGAGATTTCCCTAGAACATAGGATTTGAAAAAAAAAGTTTTAAATATTATTGGTTATTTTAATTTTTATTATATTTACATATTGAGGGCCCATGCCCTCTAAAAAATTTGTAGTAAAATATGCACAACATAAAATTTACCATTTTAGTAATTTTTATTTTATTTAAAAAATATATAACACCCATTAATTTGATCACAATCTAATAATTTATTTTTCTTTTCTTTTTTTTTAATATATTTTATTGATTTTTTACAGAGAGAAAGGGAGAGAGATAGAGAGCCAGAAACATCGATGAGAGAGAAACATCGATCAGCTGCCTCCTGCACATCTCCTACTGGGGATATGCCCGCAACCCAGGTACATGCCCTTGACCGGAATCGAACCTGGGACCTCTCAGTCCGCAGGCCGACGCTCTATCCACTGAGCCAAACCGGTTTCGGCAATTTATTTTTCAATTACAGTTGACATACAATATTATTTTAGTTTCAGGTGTACAGTATAGTGATTAGACATTTACATAATTTACTTAGTGATCATCCCAATAATCTTGTATCCATCTGACACCATACATAGTTTTTGCAATATATATCCCCTATGGCAAGTGATGGTGAACCTTTTGAGCTTGGCGTGTCAGCATTTTGAAAAACCCTAACTTAACTCTGGTGCCATGTCACATATAGAAATTTTTTGATATTTGAAACCATAGTAAAACAAAGACTTATATTTTTGATATTTATTTTATATATTTAAATGCCATTTAACAAAGAAAAATCAACCAAAAATATGAGTTCGTGTGTCACCTCTGACACGCGTGTCATAGGTTCGCCATCACTGCCCTATAGTGTACTTTATATCCCCATGACTATATTGTAACTATCAATTTGTACTTCTTAATCCTTTGCCTCTTTTCACCCATCCCTCCAATCCCCTCCTCAATCTGGCAACCAGAAAAATGTTCTGTGTATCTATGAGTTTGTTTCTGTTTTGTTTGTTTATTTTGATTTTTAGATTTCACTTATATAAAATCATATGGTATTTGCCTTTCTCTGTCTGACTTATTTCACTTACCATAATATCCTCTAGGTCCATCCTGCTTCCACAAATGGTAAGATTTCATGTTTTTTTATGTTCAAGTAATATTCCATTGTATATACTAGTATGTACCACTTCTTCTTTGTCCACTTGTCTATTGATGGACACTTAGATTGCTTCCATATCTTTGCCATTGTAAATAATGCTGCAGTGAGCATATGAATACATGTGTCTTTTCAAATTAGTATTCTAGGTTTCTTCAGATAAATGCACAGAAGTGGAACAGCTGGGGCCTTCTTTGTTTCCTGTTATAGTCTTTGTTTTAATGACTATTTTGTCTGGTATAAGTATTGCTATCCCAGCTTTTTTTGTTTGTTTGTTTTCATTTTCATGAAATATCTTTTCCATCCCTTTACTTTCAGTTTGTATGTGTCTTTTGATCTTAAATGAGTCTCTTATCTATACTAATAATAGAGGAATATGCAAATTGTCCGGGACACCATCACAGTAACAGTAATGATCAAACAGCAGGCTGCGTGGGGCGACCAGGCCAGCAGGGGGGTTAGTGAGGGACGACCAAACAACTGAACAGCAGGCTGTGTGGGGAGACAAGGCCAACAGGGGGGGAAGTTGGGGGTGACCAGGACAGCAGGGGTACAGTTGGAGAGACCAGGCTGGCAGGGGAGGCAGTTGGGGGTGACCAGGCTGGCAGGGGGGCAGTAAGGGGAGACCAGCCTGTGAGGGGGCAGTTAGGGACAACCAGGACAGCAGAGAGAGGCAGTTGGGCACAACCAGGCTGGCAGGGGGCCAAGTTGGGGGTGACCAGGTTGGCAGGGGGGCAGTTGGGGTGACCAGGCTGGCAGGGGGGGCAGTAAGGAGCGACCAGCTGGCAGAGGTGAGAAGTTGGGGGAAACCAGACTGCAGGGGGGGCAGTTGGGAGTGACCAGGTTGGCAGGGGGGCAGTTAGGAGTGATCAGGCCAGCAGGCAGAGGGGGTTAGGGGTGATCAGGATGGCAGGAGGGGCAGTTAGGGGCCATTAGGCAGGCAGGCAGGCAGGTGAGCAATTAGGAGCCAGCAGGATTGTGAGAGGGTGCAGGCTGGGCTGAGGGGATCCCCTTTCCCCCATGCACAAATTTCATGCACTGGGCCTCTAGTCTATACTAATAAAAGGGAAGTATGCTAATTAGACCAGATAGTCCGGAAGACGTCTGGACATCATTTCAGACGTTCTTCCTGACAAAGCCAGGGGCAGGTTGGCCTGCAAACTGCCCACGGCCCCTTTCCCAGGATGGCCTTGTCCTCCAGCAGGGAGCCCCACCTTGATGGGGGTGTGGATGGCCTGCAAACTGCCCATGGCCCCTTGCCCAGGCCGGGCCCACCCCCCAGTGGGGACACCCACCCCAATCAGGGGCATGGCCAGCCTGCAAACCCTTGGTAGCCCATCACCCAGACTGGCCCTGCCCCCCATTGGGGACCCTCCACCCCTATATGGGGCCTCCCTCAAGGCAGGCCAGCTGGCACCCACCTGTGCACCAGCCCTCTAGCCTACTAGTCCTATATAATAAAAGCCTAGGTGGCATCATGCCCTCGCTCAACACCCTCATACTACATCATCACAATATGGCCACCACAAGATGGCCGCCACAAGTTAGCCAGCAGGGGAGGGCAGTTGGGGGCAACCAAGCCGGCAGGGGAGAGTAGTTGGGGGGGGGACCGGGCCTACAGGGGATTGCAGTTGGGGGGGACTGGGTTGGCAGGGGAGGGCAGTTGGGGGTGATTGGGCTGGCAGAGGAGGGAAGTTGGGGGCCATAAGGCCAGCAAGAAAGGGCAGTTGGGGGTGACCAGGCCTGTAAGGGAGGGCAGTTGGGGGCGAGATCAGGCCATCAGGAGAGGGCAGTTGGGGGCGATCGGGCCAGCAGGGGAGGGCAGTTGGGGTGATTGGGCCAGCAGGGGAGCAGTTAGTCGTCAATCAGTCCAGCAGGGGAGTGGTTAGGGGCAATCAGGCAGGCAGGCAGGTGAGCAGTTAGGAGCCAGCTGTCCCAGATTGTGAGAGGGATGTCTGACTGCCGGTTTAGGCCTTGTGGGATTGAGCCTAAACCGGCAGTCGGACATCCTCTAAGGGGTCCCAGATTGGAGAGGGTGCAGGCTGGGCTGAAGGACACCCCCACCACGCAAACATGAATTTCGTTCACTGGGCCTCTAGTATATAATAAAAGGTAATATGCAAATTGACCCTAACAGCAGAATGACCAGAACGACTGCTGGACCAGTGACTATGAGGTGCGCTGACCACCTCTTGGTTTCTTTCCCTGGCTGGCAGGCTCTGATTGCCTGATGGCCATTGGAGGCAGGGTCAGTGAGCAGGTGGGAACAGCAAACCTCTCGGTCCCTTCCCCCAGCTGTCAGGCACCAATCACCGGATGGTGAATATGTAACTGGGGGTGGGTGGCAGCAGGGGGCAAGGCCAGCTGCAGGCAGCTGGGGAAGATGGCCCTGATCGTAGGCCAGGCCTAGGGACCATAACCGTGCACAAATTTCATGCTCCAGACCTCTAGCAGATAGTATAAGAAAGAGTCTTGTTTTCTTATCCATTTAGCCACTCTATGCTATTTGATTGGAGAATTTAAATGTAAAGTGATTGTTGATAGGTTTGTAGTTATTGTCATTTTATTATTCATATTTTTATCCTTCTTCTTCTTCTTCTTCTTCTTCTTCTTCTTCTTCTTCTTCTTCTTCTTCTTCTTCTTCTTCTTCTTCTTCTAACATTTTTTATAATACTGGTTTGGTGATGATGAACTCCTTTAGCTTTCTCTTGCCTGAGAAGCTCTTTATCTCTCCTTCAATTCCAAATGATAGGTTTTCTGGGTAGAATAATTTTGGTTGAAGATCTTTGCTTTTTATCACTTTGATATTTCATGCCAATTCCTTCTGGCCTCCAAAGTTTCTTTTTAGAAATCACCTGACAGTTTTATGGGAGCTCCCTTGCAATAACTAACTGCTTTTCTTTTGCTGTTTTTAAGATTCTATCTGGCCCTAACTGGTTTGGCTCAGTGGATAGAGCATCAGCCTGTAGACTCAAGGGTCCCAAGTTTGATTCTGGTCAAGGGCATGTACCTTGGTTACGGGCACATACCCAGTGGGGAGTGTGCAGGAGGCAGCTGATCGATGTTTCTCTCTCATCGATGTTTCTAACTCTCTATCCCTCTCCCTTCCTCTCTGTAAAAAAAATCAATAAAATATATTTTTTTAAAAAGATTCTCTCTTTGTCTGACCCTTTGGCATTTTAATTATGATGTGTCTTGGTGTGTGCCTGTTTGGGATCATCTTGTTTGGGACTTTCTGTGCTTCTTAGCCTTGTATGTATATTTCCTTTGCCAGGTTAAGGAAGTTTTTCATTATTTTTTCAAATAATGTTTTAATTTCTTGCTCTTTCTCTTTTCCTTCTGGTACCACTATGCTGTGAATGTTGGTATATTTGATATTGTACCAGAGGCCCCTTAAACTATCCTTATTTTTCACTTTTGCTGTTATGAGTGAGTGTTTTCTGCTTCCTTATTTTCCAAATTGCTGTTTGGATCATCTGCTTCATCTACTTTATTATTGATTTTCTATAATGTATTTGTTTCCATTTCTGTTATTGCATTCTTCATTCCTGACTGGTTCTTTTTTATGTTTTTTATCTCCATTTTTATCCCTTTGTTGAAGTTCTTACTGAGATCATTGAACATACTCATAAATAGTGTTTTGATCTTTGCATCTGGTAGACTGCTTGTCTCCACTTAGTTTAGTTTTTTTGTTGTTGTTGTTTTTCCTGGAGATTTCTCCTGTTGTTGGTTTTTTTTTTCATTCATTCATTACATGTTTCTTTGTCTGGTCATTTTGGCTACTTCCCTGTGTTTGTTTCTTTTTATTAGGAAGAGCTGTTATGTCTCCTGATCTTGGTAGAGTGGCTTAATGTAGTTGTCCTATGAGGTCCAGTGGCACAGTATTTCTGGTCACCAGAGCTGGGTGCTCTAGGTGTGCCCCTTGTGTGGGTGGTGTGTGCCCTCCTAATGTAGTTGAGCCTTGATTGTTGCTGGCTCATCAATGGGTGGGATGGATCCTCAGGCTGATTGGTTGTAAGGACTAGCTGTGACTATAGTGGGGATCTGTTGTGCAGGGGCTGATCCTGTGGAACATGATTCACTTTAGTAGGACTCTGAGGCCTGCCAAATATTCTATTTGGGTGTATCAATTGTGGAAGTGGTTGGGTGGTACTCTGGTGTGGTCTGAAGTTGGCCACTGGGTATGTTGGTTTTAGAGCCTCTTGGAAGGGGTTCTGGTGCAGGCCAAAGCCAGCTGCTGCTTGTGCTCTTCCCCAGACTACTTGGCATGAACTGCAAAGCAATCTGCAGATGGTTGCTGCTTGTGCTGCGTTTGCAGGTGCCAGGGAGGGGATAAGCTGTGAACTGAGGTCAGCTGCCTGTAGTTGTTGGTTTGGGGTTCTTTAGCAAGAAGTACAAGGGCACTCTTGAGGCAAGATGATGCCTATTTGTGGATTGTGAACCTTTGAGAAACTCTAAAGCACAAAACAAGACAGGCCATTTGTATGAAAAAGCCATTGGAAGGGGCTTGGGTGGGCTGGTAATTTGGGTGGGGTGGGATCTCAGAGAATCACCAGGGGAGGGTGAACAGTTTTAGCCAGTTTGATGGAGACTCTGATATGGTTCCTGCAGGAGGAGAGCTCAGCAAAGGAACATGGCTTTTGCCAGCACTTCTGTCTGGGAGAAAGTTGCCCCTCCAGCTATGGTCCTGAAGCCAGATAATTCAGCTCCTCCCTGTATGTTCCTGGAACCTTTTGAGTTCCTGCCCCAGTGCTGGAACTCAGAGTGAGTGAGTCTGAGTAGTAAGTCCATCCATGGGCCTTTTAAGAGGAAAGCCTGGGACTCCAGCAGCACTCTATCTCACTCAGCAACAATCTCTGCTGGTTTTTACAGCCAGAAGTTGTGGGTACTTTTCTTCCTGGCACTGGAACCCTGCGCTTGGGGGGCCTAGTTTGGGGCTGGGAACCCTCACTCCTCAGAGGGACCTCTGCAACTAAGGTATCCCTCCTGATTTTTAATCACCACCTCTGGGCTTGGAACTATTCTATTCTGAGTCTCCACCACTCCTATCAGTCTCCATGTGGCTTCTTCTTTATATCCTTAGGTATAGACTTCTGTTCAACTAGGCTTCAGGCAGTTGTGCTCTTCCCTGGGATACTTGGCTTGAGCTACAAAGCAATCTGCATGATGACTGTTCTGTAGTTTAGTTGTAATTTTGATGTTGTCATGGAAGGATGCAAGCCCAGTGTTACCTATTCCACCACATTGACCAAAATCATCCCCATTTTAGCCATTTTTAAATGTACAGTTCAAAGGCATTAAATATATTCACATTGCTGTGCAACCATACCATAATCATCTCAGACTCTTTTCATCTTTTCCAGCTGAAACTTTGTACCCATTAAACAGTAACTCACAATTCCCCTCTTCTTCCTGACCCCAATAACCACTATTCCACTTTCTGTCTCTATGAATTTGATTACTCTAGGCAACTCATATAACTGCAGTCAGATAATATTTGTCCATTTGTATCAGGCTAATTTCACTTAGCATATCTTCAATGTTCATTAATGTTGTAGCATGTGTCAGAATTTCCATCCTTTCCTTTTATTTAAATTTTTTTTCTTTATTGATTAAGGTATTACATATGTGTCTTTATCGCCCCATTGCCTTCCCCCCAGCACAGACCCCACTCATACCCTCAACCCCTGGTGTCTGTGTCAATTGGTTAGGCTTATATGAATGTGTACAAGTCCTTTGGTTGATCTCTCCCCCTTACCCCCACCCTCCCCCATCTTACCTCTGAGGTTTGATGGTCTGATCGATGCTTCTCTGTCTCTGGATCTGTTTTTGTTCATCAGTTTATGTTTTTCATTTTATTCCACAAATGAGTGAGAATATGTGATATTTATCTTTCTCTGACTGGATTATTTCATTTAGCATAATGCTCTCCAGTCCCATCCATGCTGTTGCAAATGGTAAGAATTCCTTCTTTTTTACTGCAGCATAGTATTCCATTGTGTAGATGTACCACAGTTTTCTAATCCATTCATCTGCTGATGGGCACTTAGGCTGTTTCCAAATCTTAGCCATGGTGAATTGTGTCACTATGAACATAGGGGTGCATATATATTTTCTGATTGGTGTTTCTGTTTTCTTGCGATATATTCCTAGAAGTTGGATCACTGGGTCAAATGGGAGTTCCATTATTGGTTTTTTGAGGTAACTCCTTGCTGTTCTCACAGTGGCTGCACCAGTCTTCATTCCTACCAGTAGTGCCCGAGGGTTCCTTTTTCTTCATATCCTTGCCAGCATTTGTTGTTTGTTGATTTGTTGATAATAGCCATTCTGAGAGTGTGAGATGGTATCTCATTGTCGTTTTGATTTGCATCTCTCAGATGATTACTGACTTTGAGCATGTTTTCATATGTCTCTCAGCCTTACTTATGTCCTCTTTCGAAAAGTGTCTATTTAGGTCCATTGCCCATTTTTTGAATGGGTTGTTTATCTTCCTTTTTTTTTTTTTTTAAGTTGTATGAGTTCCATATAACTGTTGGAGATTAAACCCTTATTGGATATAACATTGGCAAATATGATATCCCATGCAGTGGGCTTTATTGCTTTTTTGTTGATGGTTTCTTTTGCTGTGCAAAAGCTTTTTATTTTCATGTAGTTCCATTTGTTTATTTTCTCTTTAGTTTCCATTGCCCTAGGAGCAGTATGGGTGAAGATATTTCTTTGGCATATGTCTGAGATTTGTTGCCTGTGGATTCCTCTAAGATTTTTATGGTTTTCTATCTTACATTTAAGTTCTTTATCCATTTTTAGTTTATTTTTGTGTATGGTGTAAGTGGGTGGTCTAGTTTCAGTTTTTTGCATGTCTCTATCTAATTTTCTCATCACCGTTTATTGAAGAGACTGTCTTGACTCCATTGTATGTTCTTGCCTCCTTTGTCAAATATTAATTGAGCCTAGTGGTATGGGTCGATTTCTGGTTTCTCTATTCTATTTCATTGATCTATATGTCTGTTCTTGTGCCAGTACCAGGCTGTTTTGAGAACAGTGGCTTTGTAATACATCTTGATAT
This sequence comes from Myotis daubentonii, assembly GCF_963259705.1. NCBI lineage: Eukaryota > Metazoa > Chordata > Mammalia > Chiroptera > Vespertilionidae > Myotis > Myotis daubentonii. Next base: position 106,971,091 of record NC_081842.1, read on the forward strand.
CTGGTAATGAGATCCCACCTACTTTGTTCTTCTTTCTTAGGATTGCTGCAGCTATTTGGGGTCTCTCTCTCTCTCTCTCTCTCTCTCTCTCTCTCTCTCTCTCTTTCTCTCTCTCTCTCTCTTCCTCTCTCTCTCTCTCTCTTTTTTCTCCTAATGAATTTTTGGAGAGTTCGTTCTAGGTCTGTGAAATATGCCATTGGTATTTTAATGGGGAGTGCATTGAATCTATATATTGCTTTGGGTAGTATGGAAATTTTAATGATGTTGATCCTACCTGTCCATGAAAATGGTACATTCTTCCATCTGTGTATGACCTCCTCTATCTCTTTTTTCAGTGTCCTGTAATTTTCTGAGTACAGGTCCTTTACCTTCTTAGTTAAATTTATTCCTAGGTATCTTAATTTCTTTTGGTGCAATGGTAATTGGGATTGTTTTTTTAATCTCTCTTTCTGTAAGTTCACTATTGGTATATAGAAATGCCATAGATTTACTGGTGTTAATTTTGTATCCTGCTACATTGCCGAATTCATTTATTAAGTCTAATAATTTTTTGATGGAATCTTTAGGGTTTTCTATGTACAGTATTATGTCATCTGCAAATAATGACTGTTTTATGTCTTCTTTTCCAATTTTGATACCTTTTATTTCTTCTTCTTGTCTATGTGCTATGCTAACACTTCCAGTACTATTTCTAACAGGATTGGTGAAAGTGGGAATCCCTGTCTCATTTCTGTTCTTAGGTGAAATGGTTTTAGTTTTTGCCCATTGAATATGATGTTGGCTGTAGGTTTGTCATATAAGGCTTTTATTATGTTGAGTTATGGTCCCTCTATTCCCATTTTGCTGAGGGTTTTTTATCAAGAAAGGGTGTTGGATTTTGTCAAATACTTTTTCTGCATCAATTGATATGACTATGTGATTTTTATATCTCAATTTGTGTATATGATGTATCATGTTTATTGATTTGCGGATATTTTACCATCCTTCATCTCCAGGAAAAATCCTACTTGGTCATGATGTATGATATTTCTAATATAATGCTGAACCCAATTTGCTAGAATTTTGTTGAGAATTTTAGCATCTATATTCATGATGGATATTGGCCTATAATTCTCTTTCTTTGTGGTGTCTTTATCTGGTTTTGGAATTAAGGTAATGCTGGCTTCATAGAAAGAGCTTGGAAGTGTTCATTCCTCTTGAATTTTTTGGAATAGTCTGAGGAATATAGGTTTTAGTTCTTCCTTGAATGTTTGGCAAAACTCCCCTGTGTAAGCCATCTGGCCCCGGGCTTTTTTTGTTTGCTGCAAGCTTTTTGATGACTGCTTCAATTTCTTCCATAGTTGTTTGCCTACTGAGATTTTTTTATTCTTCCTGATTGAGTTTTGGAAGGTTGCATTTTTCTAGGAATATGTCCATTTCCTCCAGGTTTTCTAGTTTTTTGGAATAGAATTGTTCGTAGTATTTTTTAACAATTCTTTGTATTTCTGTGGGGTATGTTGTTATTTCACCTCTTCCATTTGTGAATTTGTTTATTTAGATCCTCTCTCTTTGCTTCTTGGTGATCCTTGCCAGAGGTTCATCAATCTTGTTTATCCTTTCAAAGAACCAGCTCTCGGTTTCATTGATCTTTTGTACTGTGTGTGTGTGTGTTTGTGTGTGTGTGTGTGGTGTGTGTGTGTGTGTGTGTGTGTGTGTGTGTGTTTTGGTTTTGTTTTTTAGTCTCTATGTCATTTATTTTTGCTCTGATTTTTATTATCTCCTTTCTGCTCATTCTAGGCTTTTCTTGTTGCTCTCTTTCTAATTCTTTAAGTTGTAGAGTTAGAATTTACTATCATTTTGTTGTTGTTTGTTTTTTTGAGGTAGGTCTGCAGAGCTATTAACTTCCCTGTCAGGACTGCTTTCATTGTGTCCCATAAATTTTGGATTGTTGTGTTTTCACTGTCATTTGTTTCCAGCATGTGTTTAATTTCTTCTTTGATCTCTTTGGTAAATCAATCATTGTTTAATAGCATGCTATTCAACTTCCAAGTGTTTGAATTTTTTATTGTTTTTTATTGTAGTTTATTTCTAATTCATGTCATTGTGATCTGAGAAGATGCTTGATATGATTTGAATCTTCTTGAATTTGAAGAGACTTTGCCTCCTATCCAATATTTGGTCTCTCTTTGAAAATGTGCCATGTGCACTTGAGAAGAAAGCATATTTCATGGCTTTTGGATGAAATGTTCTGAAGATATGTCAATTAAGTCCATCTGATCTAGTGAGTCACTTTGGATTGCTGTTTCTTTGCTGATATTTTTGTACAGAGGATTTATCCAGTGATGTCAGTGGATAAATGTATTAAAGTCTCCTACTATGATTGTATTGTTTTTGATCTCTCCCCTGATATCTTCGAGGAGTATTTTTTATGTATTTGTGTGCTCCTTCATTGGGTGCATATATGTTTATCAGGGTTATATCCTCTTGTTGTATCCATCCCTTTAGTATTATGAAGTGGCCTTCCTTATCTGTTGTTATGGCCTTCACTTTGAGGTCTATTTTGTCATATGTAAGTATTGCTACGCCAGTTTTTTTTCATTTACATTTGCCTAAAAGATATTTTTCCAACCCTTCACGTTCAGTTTGTGTGAGTCCCTTGTTCTGAGGTAGGTCTCTTGTAGACAGCATATATATGGGTCATGTATTTTTTATCCTTTCAGCCACTCAATGTCTTTTGATTGGAACATTTAGTTTGTTTATGTTTACAGTTATTATTGATAGGTACTTGTTTGTTGCCATTTTTATTTTTATTGCCTGTGTTTCTTCGTACATTTTTATTTCTTCTTTTTACACCAGTCCCTTTAGCCTTTCTTGCCTTGCTGGCTTGGTAGTGATAAACTCTCTTCGCCTTTTTTTGCCTGTAAAGCTCCGTATTTCCCCTTCAATTTTGAATGATAGCCTTGCTAGATAGAGTATTCTTGGATTCAGTCCTTTGCTTTGCATCACTTTGTAAATTTCTGTCCATTCTTTTCTGGCCTGATGTATTTCTGTTGAGAAATCATTTGATAATCTAATGGGAGATCCCTTGTATGTAACTTTCCGTCTCTCTCTTGCAGCCTGTAAGATTCTCTCTTTGTCCTGAACATTTGCCATGGTAATTATGATGTGTCTTGGTGTGGGTCTTTTTGGGTTCACCTTGTTTGGGACTCTCTGTGCTTGTGTGACTTTTTTCTTCCCCACATCAGGGAAGTTTTCTGACCTTATTTCTTCAAATAAGTTTTCTAACCCTTGTTCCTCCTCTTGTCAGTCTGGCACTCCTATTATTTGTATGTTGCTTTGTTTCATGTTGTCCCAAAGCTCCCTTAGGCTCTCCTCCTGTCTTTTAATTCTTTTCTCTAATTGAAATTAAGTTTGGGTGTGTTTTGCTTCCCTGTCTCCTAATACGCTAATTCAGTCCTCCACTTCTCCTAGTCTACTGTTGAAACTTTTCTTGGTGTTTCTTATTGCAGCTATATCACTCTTAATTTCTTCTTGATTCTTACATAAATTGTTGATTTTTTCATCCATTCAGTTTATGAACTGTATGGTCCTTATTCTGAATTTTTTTTGACATGCTGCATGCCTCCATTTCACTTATCTGCTTTTTCCCACCCCCCCCCACCCCGCACCCCCGATTCTTCCTTTCCTCCTTTGGGGGTTTCTTTGTCTACCCATTTTTGCTCTCATGAAAAGATCTGGGTTTCGAGTCATGCAAAGGCTGTTCCTTGGGTAGCAGTTGCTTCTCATGCGGCTGCTGCTCCTCAGGTGGTCGTGGCAGCAGTTGCTCCTCAGTCAGTGGCAGCTCCTCTGGTGGGTGCTATTTGCAGCAGTGATGGATCCTCTGGCTGATGGAGGCTGGCTGCTCATGCAGCTGATGCTCCTTGGATGGGGGCGGGCTGCTCACGGGGCTGCTGCTCCTTGGAAGGGGGCTGGCTGCACGCGGCTGCTGCTTTTTGGATGGGGGTGGGCTGCTCACAAGGCTGCTTGCTGCTCCTTGGATGGGGGCAGGCTGATGCTCCTTGGACAGGGGTAGGTTGCCTGCAGGCCTACTGCTCCTCAAATTGGGCAGGCTTCATGTGGCTGCTGCTCATTGAATGGGGATGGGCTGCTTGTGCAGCTGCTGCTCCTCGGATGGGTGTGGGCTGTGTGTGGCTGCCAATTTCTTTAATGGGGCCCTTGATTTTTATAGCAGCTATACCAACTGAGCACACTAAGAATGTTTAGTTAAAATTGAACTGCTTTCCTCAAGTAAATGGCAATGTTCAGTTAAGGGTACTGACTCAGCAATCTGCCTCTGTGAAGGACTGCTCCCTTGATGCTTGCTCCACTCTTGGCAAGGTGCTTTCTCTGCTCAGCCTCCCCACCCCAACCCAAAGCAGGTTTCCACTGGCCTCCAGTGTAGTAATAGCTGCTCCTTTGTTAATCTCTATACCCCCACCTTTACCCCCACCCCAGGCCATCCATCCTGAAGTGTTCAGCCTGGTCCTGCTACTTTGTTCTTCTTTAGTTTCTAATCTATTGTTCATGAATAAATATCTTAATTCTTCAGCTCTTTTTTAAAATTTTAAATTCTTTATTGTTTAGAGTATTACATGTCTCCTTCCCTACCCCCCCCCCTCCACATTGACCTTATCTCTCCAGATCTTGATATTCAAAGTCAACTTTATGGCTGCTTTAAAAAATTTGTTTTTAATTTTAAAATATATTTTTATTGATTTCAGAGATAAAGGGAGAAGGAGAGAGAGATAGAAACATCAATGAAGAGAAAGAATCTGATTGGCTGCCTCCTGCACACCCCCTACTGGGGATCGAGCCCACTACCCCAGGCATGTGCCCTGACCAAGAATCAAACCTCGACCTCTTTGTTTATAGGTCAACGCTCAACCACTGAGCCACACCAGCCGGGCTATGGCTGCTTTTGATGGTGAGTTTAAAATCTCCATTCAGAATCTCATTTACTCTGTCTAGGCAAATTTGTGTCCTTTCATATTTATGGCAAATGAAAGAGCCAGGAAGCAATAAAGAATGATATTGACAGTGATGATGGTAGAAATGGGAAGTCAGCAAGAAAAGATTCAGGTTTGATATATATCTCCAAATGTTATCTTCTACAGTCATGTGCCAGCTGAGCTTTTGATAAAGTGGAAAAGAGATAATTCTTCTTGATGAGTACTGGAATGCAGCTCTTCTGTGTTGATAATTAAGGACTGGACTTGATTTAAAATCCAGTTATGAGAGTACTGATGCAGAATGGAGACATACTCCCAACACAGGTTATCTCTGCATGGGAATAATAAAAAAAAAAAGTAGTAAGAGGCAGGGCCATCATTTCTCTCCACAATTTTTTTTGTTGTTCTATGCCATTCAACCTGATTTCCATCACTTTAGGCAGGAAAGATTTTTAAATTATTGCTACAAAACACCTACCATGTTTTTTTAAAAAAACAACAGCAACAGCAATATCAATTCAATGATGTATTCATAGATATTTTATTTTGTGCAAAGTAAAGTAACTTCTAGGTTCAAGTCAGTTTTTCAACTGCAAATTGAACTCTATTAGGAGGTCATGGGATCAATTTAGAAAGTCAATATTTAATTTTTAATGAAATAAAAGAAAAAATATTGGAGTATATCACAATAACTAAGAATAAGTATTGTTTGGTAGAATTTTGAGTTTAGTAGCGTGTATGTGTGGTGTGTATTTTGTGGTGCACTTTTTACTGAGTACAACACACTTCTTATTGAGTATCACAGGGAGGGAGAAAAGGTTTGAAAAAACTACCCTAGTTAACTGAATGAATTGATTGCAATACAGGACTGGTTCCCTATGCAAATATAGTCCCTATGCAAATATAGTGTTGTTGAATGTCTACCTAAAATGAGTTTGATTTTGGAGTGGTAGACAATAGATAAATAGCTAGGCTAGTTTTACATTTTAAAACTTTAATTTGAACATGAATTTATTTTTCTTCTCCAGAAAAAAGATTTAAGGAAATTTTTAAACAGTTGAATATAATGTAATGTAGCATGCGCACACACACACACACACACACACACATACACACATAAGTAATGAGTTATAAAAATGATCTAGAACAGCGGTTCTCAACCCCTTTGGGGGTCGAATGACCCTTTCACGGGGGTCACCTAAATACATCCTGCATATAAAATATTTACATTACAATTCATAACAGTAGCAAAATTACAGTTATGAAGTAGCAACAAAAATAATTTTATGGTTGGGGGTCACCACAACACGAGGAACTGTATTAAAGTGTCTCAGCATTAGGAAGATTGAGAACCACTGATCTAGAAGAAGAAGTACATTTAGAAAGTCAAATAAAGCCAGGACTAAAGATAAAAGTATTCAATAAAATTGTATACCCTAGAAAGTGGTAAGATAATGAGAAAGTAAAAAGAAACCCCTGACATCCAGAAAGGATTAATATATACAGCTAGACATCAATATTATTACATGCTGGTCTGATGCTCACAGTGTCATTTTGTTTTCCTGTTGTACAGAAACAATATTATAGACTATCTATATCCAGTGAGTAACAAATAAGGTCACTGTGCAAAACAAAATACCAAACACTCCCCTCTCCCCGTCACTGAATGGGTGACTGTGATTTCTTCACCAATGACAGCTTTAACTTCCCTCTAGTCTATCCCCCCTACAGAAAAGATCTATTGGAATTTCTAATTTACTTTCTTCCAAATTACCCAGCCAACATTTAAGTTCTTTATTAGCTTCTTCCTGACACTCTCTTACTGAGATGCTCCATGGTTCTCCCATAGAGTAGGCTCTTCCTCACTAGTCCTTTAAAAACCCAAACCTGTTCAAGTACAGGTGTTTGTGGTGGTCTTAGCCTGAATAGCATTAATAAAATCAAAGCCAACCCTAGCTGGTTTGGTTCGCTGGATAGAGCATCCAACTGCGGACTGAAGGGTCCCTGGTTCAATCCAGTTAAGGGCACATACCCGAGGTTAAGCACTCAATCCCCAGTAGGGGGAGTGTGGGAGAGATCATCATCATTGACGTTTCAATCTCTCCTTTTCTTTTCCTCTCTGAAATCAATAAAAAATATATATTTAAAAAATATCAAATAAAATTAAAGCCAATAATAGTCTGTTAGTACTATGTCTTACATGAGACAATAAAGGATGCCATCAGAAATGTATCATTCTGTACTTTAGAGAGTGCACATTTGTGTTCATTTGTGGAGTGGGAAGGGCAGTAATAGAAAAGGACTAACTTTATGGTGCTTTATGGTCAGTATCTTTCAAACTGAAAATTAGTAATTGAGTTCCTAGAGCATTTTTTAATCATGATAATGTATTTTAGTTGTGTCTGTTAAAGTATTTATCATTTAGAGAGATACTGAAATCCATTCAGGGAGAGGGGAAGTGGGTGAGGGTATGGATGGAAAAAGGTTGGTCATGAGTTGATAATAAAGCTGGATTATGAGTGTGTCAAAGTTTATCATTGTATTTTCTTTACCTTTAAAATTTTTCATAACAAAAAGCAGGAATAAAAAGATTTCTGGATTCCAATTGCTTATCTGTGTTTCCAGTTTGGGGAGTCCCAAAGCTGAATGAGGTTGTGTCTAAATATGTTGACAATCAGGGTATTGGAATTCAATAGGATTCCAGAGGTATGTGTGGGTGTGGAGGAAGGGAGGACAGACCTTTGAAAGATGTGTCCAAGGGGGCAGGGAGTTCAGGAAGATTTAAACCAAATGGAATCTAACATCCATCAGATAGAGTTGGGGGTTAACCAGGTATGAGTCACCTGGGAAGGAATTTGAAATTCGGGAACACAGCAAGAGGGTCTGGAATGTTAAATAGAAGTTGAAATCTAGAAATATTTCTTTAGTAGAGCCCTGTATGCATGACTGAGATTATATCTTCTGCTGGGGAGGGGTTCTTAAAGATTACTTTATTGTACTGCTTGAGTCACAGAATTCAATAATTTCACTTTTCTTAAGTTGGATGTCAAGATTTCTAAGATCTGACAAAAATCAAACACAATGTTTTGGAAAATAAATTTCTAAAATTTCTTTTCATTTTAATGGAGTTGACCTTCTTTCGGCCTTAAGTAGTTTTTTAGGGGAAAAAAGTATTTATTCCTTTACTCAAAGAATCCTATTGAGCACCTAATATATACTTGGCACAGACCTATTCTCTAGACAAAAGCTGCTGACTATATAGAGCTCAGGGTATAATAAGAAGGATATAAATTAATCCAACAACCTCATAAATATAAAGTTAAAAATTAAGGTAAGTGCTCTGAAGTACAGGGAACTATTAAAGCATGTGACTTATTTTAGTTGGAAAAACAATTAACTAGAACTCATTGGAAGTCATGATTACTAGGAAAATAGAAGGATATATAGCAGTAGCAGGAGATGAAGTAAAAGCAGACTGTTGGTCTGACTTATCAGAAGCCTTGGCTTTTACTCTGAAGACAGAACAATGCAAAGTGACACACTCACATGGGAATGAAATTTGTGGTAAAAAGAGTAGCAAGGTGAGAAAGCCAGCTTAGCTAACAGAAAAAGATTGTGATCTGATGCATTCACTGAATTTGCCCTTTATTGTGGAATCATTTTTAGTGGTAAGAACTCAGAAGCCTGAATTGCTGAGAAGAAGACACAGAGAGAGAAACCTAGCCATACAGAATTAAAATGGCTACAAATAAGTACTTCCCAATAATAACCCTAAGTGTAAATAGATTAAATGCTCCAATCAAAAGGCATAGGGTAGCTGAATGGATAAAAAAACATGACCTAACTATATGCTGTCTACAAGAGACCCACCTCAAAAGGAAAGACACACACAGGATGAAAATGAAGAGATGAAAAAATTTTTTCCATGCAAATGGAAAAGAAAAAGAAAGCTGGAGTAGCAATACTCATATCTGACAAAATAGGCTTTAAAATAAAGGCCATTATAAGAGACAACAAAGGTAACTACATAATACTAAAGGGATTAATCCAACAAGAGGATATAACCCTGGTAAACATATATGCACCCATTATAGGTTCACCTAAATATATAAAAACTTCTAGAGGATTTTAACAGAGAGATTGACAACAATACAGTCATAGTATGGGACTTTAACACCCCTCTGAGTTCACTGGAAATATCTCCCAGACAAAAACTTAACAAGGAAACAGAGACTGTAAAGGACACACTGGATCAGATGGACCTAATAGAAATTTATAGAACATTTCACCCCAATGCAGAAGAATACACATTCTTCTCAAGTGCACATGTATCATTCACAACGATTGAACACATGTTAGGACACAAAAACAAGTCTCTACAAAGTTCAGGAAGGTTTAAATCATATCAAGCATCTTCTCAGATCACAGTGGAATGAAATTAGAAATCAACTACAATAAAACACCCCAAAACATTCAAACACATGGAGGCTAAATAGCGTCTTACTAAACAATGAATGGGTTACCAACAAGATCAAGAAAGAAATAAAAAACTTCCTGGAAACAAATGGAAATGAACACACAAAAACCCCAAATCTCTAGGATACAGCAAAAGGAGTCCTGAGAGGGAAGTTCATAGCACTACAGACCTACCTCAAAAAACAAGAAAAATCAGCAATAAACTATTTTACACTACAACTTTAAAAACTAGAAAGAGAATAACAAGAAAAGCCCAGATGGCAATCCCATTTATAATTACACCAAAAAAATTAAGATACCAGAGTAAGTAGAAGGAAGGAAATAATAAAGACGAGAGCAGAAATAAATAACATAGAAACTAAAAAAAGCAAAAAACAAAAAAAATCAATGAAACCAAGAGCTGGTTCTTTGAAAGGATAAACAAAATTGATAAACCATTAGTCAGACTCATCAAGAAACAAAGAGAGAATACCCAAGTAAATAAAATCAGAAACAAAAGTGGAGAAGTAACCATGTACACCACAGACATACAAAGGATTGTAAGAAAATGCAATGAACAACTATATGCCAACAAGCTGGGCAATGTGGATGAAATAGACAAATCCCTAGAAAACTACGATCTCCCAAAACTGAATCAGGAAGAATCAGCAAACCTGAATAGGCCAATAACAACTGATGAAATAGAAGCAGTAATAAAAAAAAACTTCCACCAAACAAAAGCCCAGGTCCAGAAGGCTTCACAGGGGAGTTTTTCCAAACATTCAAAGAACTGACACCTATACTCCTCAAAATATTTCAGAAAATCCAAGAGGAAGGAATACTTTCAAACTCTTTTTATGAGGCCAGCATTATCCTAGTTCCAAAACCAAATAAAGACACTACAAAGTAAGATAATTGCAGGCTGATATCCCTGATGAACATAGATGCTAAAATCCTCAACAAAATATTAGCAAATAACATTCAGCAATATATTAAAAAAGATCATACATCATGATCAAGTTAGATTTATTTCAGGGATGCAAGGATGGTATAATATTTTCAAATCAATAAACGTGATACATCACATAATCAAATTGAAAGACAAAAATCACATGATCATATCAATAGATGCAGAAAAAGCATTAGACAAAATCCTACACCAATTTTTGATGAAAACTCTCAGCAAAGTTGGAATAGAGGAAGCATATCTCAACGTGATAAAGACCATATATGACAAACCTTCAGCCAACATCATACTCAATGGGCAAAAACTAAAACCATTTCCCCTAAAAACAGGAACAAGACAGGGATGACCTCTCTCACCACTCCTGTTCAACATACTAGGTAGTACTGGAAGTGGTAGCCATAGTGATTAGACAAGATGAAGACATAAAAGGTAACCATATTGGAAAAGAAGAAGTAAAACTGTTATTTTGCAGATGACATGATATTGTACATAGATAGCCCCAAAGACTCCATCAAAAAACTACTAGACTTAATAAATGAAGTTGGCAATGTAGCAGGATACAAAATTAACACCCAGAAATCTATGGCTTTTTTATACACCAATAATGAACTCACAGAAAGAGAAACTAAAAAATCAATCCCATTTACCATTACAACAACAACAAAAAATTAAGATACCTAGGAATAAACTTAACAAAGGAGGTAAAAGACCTATACTTAGAAAACTACAGGATGTTGAAGAAAGAGGTAGAATAAAACATAAACAGGTGGAAAAATATACCGGTTCATGGATTGGTAGAATCAACATCATTAAAATGTTGATACTACCCAAAGCAATCTATAGATTCAATGCAATCCCTATTAAGATAACAACTGAACATTTCCCAGACCTAAAACATAATCTCCGAAAATTCATCTGGAATAACAAAAGACCACGAATAGCTGCAGCAATCCTGAGAAAGAAGAACAAAGTTGGAGGGATCACAATACCAGATATCAAGCTATATTACAAAGCCACTGTTCTCAAAACTGTCTGGTATTGGCACAAGAACAGACATATAGACAAATGGAACCAACCAGAGAAGCCAGAAATTGAACCAAGCCATTATGCTCAATTAATATTTGACAAAGGAGACAAGAGCATACAATGGAGTCAAGACAGTCTCTTCAATAAATTTTGTTGGGAAAATTGGACAGATACATACAAAAAATGAAACTAGATCACCAACTTACACCATGCACAAAAATAAACTCAAAATGGATAAAGGACTTAAATGTAATATGGGAAACCATAAAAATCTTAGAAGAATCCATAGGCAGCAAAATATCGGACATATGTCACAGCAATATCTTCACTCATACAGCTTCTAGGGCAATGGAAACTAAAGAGAAAATGAACAAATGGGACTACATGAAAATAAAAAGCTTCTGCTTAGCTAAAGAAACCATCAACAAAACAACAAGAAATCCCACTACATGGGAGAACATATTGCCAATGTTATCTCCAATAAGGGTTTAATCTCCAAAATGTATAGGGAACTCATACACTTTAACAGAAGGAAGATAAACAATCCAATAAAAAAAATGGGCAAAGGACCTAAATAGACACTTTTCTAAAGAGGACATACAGAAGGCCAAGAGACATATGAAAACATGCTCACAGTCAGTAATCATCCAAGAGATGCAAATTAAAATGACAATGAGGTACCATCTCACACCTGTCAGAATGACTATCATCAACAAATCAACAAAGGACAAGTGCCAGCGAGGATGCGGAGAAAAAGGAACCCTTGTGCACTGCTGGTGAGAATGTAGACTGGTGCAAGCACTGTGGAAGACAGTATGGAGTTTCCTCAAAAAATTAAAAATGGAACTCCCATTTGACCCTATAATCCCACTTCTAGGAATATAGCTCAAGAAATCAGAAACACTAACAGAAGGGATATATGCAGCCCTATATTCATAGCAGCACAATTCACAGTAGCTAAGATTTGGAAACAGCCTAAGTGCCCATCTGCAGATGAGTGGTGTTGGAAGCCAATCCACCCTGGCTGCTTGAGGCAGTCCCTGCAGGGATGTTTCAAGGAACCTTGAAATAGAGATGAGAAACGCCCTAGCCTTTGGAATGGAAAGGATGGGATTAAGATCAAATAGGATGAATGCAGATGTAAGGGGACAATAGGGGGAGGAACCTGGCTAGGAGAAGAAAGGTTGTTTCCCCAGGTGAGGATTTTTATCAAAAAACCCTTTAACTGAGTGCCAGAGGGGTGGTTGGTCGCTTTGATCCTAGCTTGGAGTGACCTCCTTCAGTTACTTCCTTGTAGCTTAGTGGAACAATAGAGTAACCTTTAAATGGAGATGGGAAGCCCCCTGGCCTTTTGTATAGAATGGATAGGATTGGGACAAAATAGTATAAATACAGATGTTAGATGACAATAAAAAAAGAACCTGGCTATGATGATCACCTGAACACTGCCTCCATGTCTTTCCTTCTCAGCCGACTCCATCCACACCTTGGGGAACCCCTGGACCCGCTGGGGCAGGACGCCAACAGAGTGGATTAGAAAACTGTGGTACATCTACACAATGGAATACTATTCTGCAGTATAAAAGAAGGAACTCTTACTATTTGCAACAGCATGGATGAACCTGGAGAGCATCATGCTTAGTGAAATAAGCCAGTTGGAGAAAGATAAATACCACATGTTCTCACTCATTTGTGGAATGTAATGAACAACATAAACTGATGAAAAAAATAGAGCCAGAGGAAAAAATATTTTAGAATATAATAGAAGTAATCCTGTTATTTGCAGATTTTTAATATTTCCTACAATTTTTGTGATTTCATACTATGTTAGTACAGTTTTGGTAATATTATTATACTTAAATACTTTTTTCTTGAAATATTAATGTTTATTGCATGTAATAGTATTATATTTAAAATAATTTTTCTTGAAAAAGAAAGGTAACCCTTGTTATGCCCAGATTTCAAGATCCCCAAAAAACCACGCCAGGGAGCCAGTCCGATGCAAAAGCAGAGGGTCTCTTATACAAGCTCGCTTGGTTCCCCCCTTCCTCCATTACTGGGTGCAAAAGAGAGCCCCAAATCCCAAGAGAACAAAGAATTTATAGGGCTTGGGGTCGGGGGTTGGGGCAGGGTGCAGCTAGGGTCTGGTTACACAAAGACAGGGGGGGTGGCCAGCATACTTTTGGCCTTGGGCTAGTTTCCCCCGCTTTCCCATTGGCCGAGATAAGGGCAGGCTGAGTAACTGATACACCCTGCGGCTTTTTCTTGGAAGATGGGTTAAGGACACAGCCATTAGTTCTGCTCTGTCCTTTCATTCCCCCCTTGTCTTGGAACTTCTGGCTCAATCATGAGACGGACTGCATTTCTATTCCACCATTGCTAGAGGCCCGTACTGGGCACACAGAACTATCAATTGAACTATTCTTATAAGCTTAACAAATGGTCTGGTGGAAGGGAAAGAAATCATTTTAGCTTTAACAACTTCTATTGAAATAGGATTTTTCTTCTTAAAATTCCTCCATGGCTATTAAAAAGCCAAATCAAGATTAATTTATTTACTGTCTTGATGTTTGCATAAACACAACAAGAATGGTAACTGACTACCTTTGCTGGAATTTCATGGTTGAACCTTAATGTGCCCCGTAGGGCCAGGAAGCCAAGCCATCCAGCTGCCATCAAGCCTGCCTGCAGTATCTGCTGAGTTAGGTGAATCCCTCACCTGTAGCAACTCCACCTGAGCCCACGCTCCAGGCTTTAAGGCCCATCTCAGTAGCCCTCCTACTTGTTGTGGCCCAGAGTGTGTGGGGGTTCCACAGGGATGCAGAGGCATCTTTACTGCTCCCCTTCTGCTCTTACCAACCGCCAGTGATGGTAGGGCATGGGCCTGACGCTCCAGCGCCAGCCATCTTCAGGGCTCCCAAGCAGGATACCAGGCTTTCTTCGTGGTCTTAGTGGCTTCAAGTCTTTAGAGTTCAGACAGGGCTCGTTAAAACATGATACTCCAGTCAAAGTTTTCCATTAATAAAACCACTATTAGGAATCAGTCTTATTGGATCTATGCAAAGAAACGTACTTATTTATCATTACCAGATTTCGGAGGAATTACATAAGGAGAAAAACATACTGATCTACTCTAAGATTTTCTGACTTTCCTTGCTAATTCCTTTTCATGGATTTAAAACAAAACAGTAATTGTTGGTATAAAACCTTCTTTCTATGCATAACCACGCCTCAGACCTTCTAGTCTAAACAGGCTTTTTCCAGCTTTACTGCCCCTGACATGGGCATGGTGACTCAGGCCTGCAAGACAGTATTACAGGCTGTCAACTGTTAGCTGTCTCTCAACAGAGACCAAAACCTGATGGGCACCCTTCCCTGCCCAGTTGGACACTTGCCCTCTTGGCAGCTAGACACCCTTTACTTTTGGGGGTCACCCCACACAGCTCCCTTCCAGGACAGCCAACATACATTCAAACCTGCAAAAGAATCAAAGGTTAATATAACATATCAATACAATGAAACATAATATTGGCATCATGGCCGCTTCAGGCAGCCAAATCTTCTACTAAACATGTGATCCTATAAATGGTCCTTGTCTCTTTGGAGCCATGTCCATGAAGATGCAGGCATTATCTAAGTGTATTACACAGTATTGTGGGGGCTCCTGGTGACAGGAGAGAGCGAGTCATGTTACCCGCATCAGGCAGGTCAAGCACTCCATAGCTTGAGCTTGAGCGGGTTGCGTTGATCTCGATCGATCGATGCTCCATTTGGTGATGAAATCTTTCTGGATGGACTCAGGTCGTGACGCCATCTACCTTGAGAGCGGTGGGGGTCTTCAGCACCACAGTTAGGGACCCTTCCAACATGGCTCTAGGGTCTCCCAGCAGTGCCTTCTGATGTAGACCCAATCTCCTGGTCTGTGCTGATGAGGAGTTGGGGTTGGGCTGGTCCCGTAGATGGCGTGGAGGCACGGCCAAATGTCCTTGTGCGCCCTCTGGAGCCCTCTCAAGGAAAGAGATTGTTAAAGAAAAGCCACCCAGTCCTCGCCAGTCTCTGAGTCAGATTCCTCCTCTCTTGGAGAACTTCAAAGTCCTGATGGCTTCTAGGTAACCCTGTTTATCAGTTACAGGTTACAGCGCTCTGCTTTTTTGTCTTTCTACCAGTTCCCTTTGTGGCAGAGCAGCAACCAGGCCTCTTTCAAGGGAGTGCGCTAGAAGTGGGTATCAGCCCCTCCTTAGCTAGCAGCAACAGGTACCAAACTCTTTCAGTACATTTGACCAGCTTCATTCCCGCCCACCTTTACAGATTCTAAGGCCCATTGTTTTCCTTTAACCAGCAAGCTAAATGACACTGGCCCGTATTATTTAATTCAGCACAGGCAAGGGGAAGGGCCCATGGAATCTCTGCCCTGAGGAACTGTGAGCCCCACCCTTAAATGTCCCAATCAGACTAGAAAAGTCACAAATATCTTTTAAATCTACCCCAGAATTCCAAAATCCCAACCTAGCACAGAATATATTTCCACACTGAGATGAACAAATACAGTCTTGGGATCTTGAGCAGGTAACAGGAACACCGCCCAAGTCCCCTGATGGGGGCCTGACAGGAACAGATGTGGGGGCCTCCTTTTCCCACGTCCCAGGATTGGATTCTTGACCTATGTCTCATCCAGATAGAAACAGTACTCATATTGAACAAGGAAATCAAGACTAAATAGACATGATAACTATATACATTCCCCATTAAGAACTTTGAGGTGCATGCCACATTTATACCACAAAATACCAACAAATCAGTTTCAGTTGTGTCAAGATACAGAACAAGTCCCTGAACAGAGGCAGTAGAAAACTGCCTAGGAATGCTTCTTTTCTATCTTTCTAAAAGATAGGCCAGATTCGAACCCTTAGCCAGTCTGAGTTTCGACTTCCCTCCGGAAGTCCCAGAGACGGTAAATACCATCTAGAAGCCATTCCTCCAGATACAGGACAAGTCCCTTAGAGATTCTTGATAATCTACATCAGTAATCCATTTATACAATCCCCTAAAAGTTAAAGAGGAAAGAAAGAACCATTCAATGTCCTTCAAGAGGATTAAACACATTGGATCCTCTGACGTTTCAGGGGTATCAAGGAAGGAGAAGTTAGGCCATGTTCAGCCCTTCTCACAATCCATCATTAGTGACCAGTCCCAGCTCACTGGTATATTATCCATTTAACATTTCTTTTTTTCCTCCTATCACACCAAGGCAATGCTTTCCAGGTAGCTAGAACTCTTAGCCTTAATTCTTAGGTGATTAGCAATACATTTTAAGAGACACAGAAATTTCACTAGTTAAGCAGAGACAGCATGCAATTTAAACCACAGCTTTGGGTAAACACATTATCTAGAACGTAGGTTAAACTTAGGCATATATTAGCTGTTTATACCTTTTATAATCATTTTAAAGAATATCAATTAAATTTAAACTGGTCCTTGCATCAAAAATCTTCAGTTGAGGTCACAAAATCAATCCTCTCTTCTCAATCAGACCAATAAGCAAAGGCATTTTCAATTAATAGATTAACTTCTATCATTTAGACTTCATACTAGGCATATTTATATCAACATTTCAGTATTATAAATTTCAATGCTTTTAGATGATTTGAACTTAAAAGTTTTAAGTTTCCAGCCAATAAGCCTGGCATAGCTGCTAAATTTCAAAATGGTCACAATTTTCCTGCTGAGGAAGTCATAGCTATTCATATGTAAACTTGACTATCAACTTCCTGGTGGTACTTGCCTCAGGGCAGGAAATTTCAAAAGAGCTACTTTAAATGGCCTTGGGAAACCAGCCTGTATTTCTTTTTCAGGTTCATCTTCGCCATTTTTAAGGCCAAAACAGTCTCTGGTTTTTATTCTGTACGCAGCAAAAAGTCAAGTTCAGCTCAAAACTATGCGCACTCGTTTTTAAACTGGCCTTTTCCCTTTACATGTGCACAGAAATCCCGGATGCATTTATAAATTTGTAAAAGCTTTTCAATTACAAGAAGGATTTTAATTTTAGAATACTTGGGGAGGGGGTGACCTGTTTCCACAGACCCTCACTCAGGCAGCCGCCCGACTGCCACACAAAGGAGGGGTGAGAGCAGTCCTCCTCCCTCTACATTCATACACTTTCACCAGACATTCATTCAGAGTTTAAACAATCCATTCAATTCCTAACAACTTCCCCATTCCTGAGGGAGCTCTAAAGCCTCCCCCAATCTCCTTGAAATGATTAATCACAATACCCAAGGGAGCAGTCTGAGTCCACCATAATGTCCATCCAGCAAGTCCACAAAATAAAACGGAAACACAAACAACTAAAGGGCCCAAAAAAGTACAGCCTTCCAACTCCATGGAAGCAAAAACTGAAAGCTAGACAATGGCTGCGCGCCAACCAGCGGGAGCGACCCGCCTTTTCTCAGATTGAGGGGGTTTCTACAGACCTTCCGACTCCGCGGAAGCAAAATTTCCCCTCTTCAGATGGAGTATCGAGGCGTCCCCCGACTCCTCCGCCCGTCCCAGATTGTGGGGGTTTCTACAGACCTTCTGACTCCGCGGAAGCAAAGCTATACCCCTCCAGATGGAGGACCGAGGTGTCCCCTGACTCCTCCCACCCTTGATCCCCTAGATCATGCGGGCGATTACGATTACAGATTTCAGAAGTGAGCTCACATAGGATAGATACAAAACATACAACGACACACAAACACCTACCGCGGTCTGTCAGGCCCTCCAGACTGGGGGTCCCTCGATGGTGTCGGGGATCCCGGACGAGCCCCCAAAATGTTATGCCCAGATTTCAAGATCCCCAAAAAACCACGCCAGGGAGCCAGTCTGATGCAAAAGCAGAGGGTCTCTTATACAAGCTCGCTTGGTCCCCCCCTTGCCTCCATTACTGGGTGCAAGAGAGAGCCCTGAATCCCAAGAGAACAAAGAATTTATAGGGCTTGGGGTCGGGGGTTGGGGCAGGGTGCAGCTAGGGTCTGGTTACACAAAGACAGGAGGGGTGGCCAGCATACTTTTGGCCTTGGGCTAGTTTCCCCCGCTTTCCCATTGGCCGAGATAAGGGCAGGCTGAGTAACTGATACACCCTGCGGCTTTTTCTTGGAAGAGGGGTTAAGGACACAGCCATCAGTCCTGCTCTGTCCTTTCAACCCTATCTAATAATAGACATACATGGTAATTAACCATAACTTCGCTACCCTTCCCATTGGCTAATCAGGGTGATATGCAAATTAACTGCCAACAAAGATGGCGGTTAATTTGCATACATAGGCGCAATGATGGGAGGCCATAGGGGAAGGGGGGTGATTTGAAACAGGCGGCAGGCAAGAGCGGGGAGGCACTGCCCCTGGCCCTGGATCAGAGAACCGGCCGCCTTTGTCTGCCCCCCTCCTGGTGATCGGAGAAGCTGAGGGGGGCAGGGAAGAGGCAGGCGCCTGCCTCTTCCCTGGCCACCCCTGCCAGGGATGAGCAACCGGAGATCCCACAGCAGGAAAGGGCGGCCTGCAGCCAGCCCCTCTGTGCACCTGCCTGCCCATGGGATCGTCAATGCAATCCCACAGCAGGAAAGGGCGGCCTGCAGCCAGCCCCTGGTGCGCCTGCCCCTGGGTCGCTGCTGCGATCCAGGAGCAGGAAAGAGTGGCCTCTAGCCAGCCCCCATGTGCGCCTGCCCCTGGGTCGCCACGGAGATCCCACAGCAGGAAAGGGGGGCCTGCAGCCAGCCACCGTGTGCACCTGCTTGCCCATGGGATAGCCGATGCGATCCCACAGCAGGAAAGGGGAGCCTGCAGCTAGCCCCCATGTGTGCCTGCCCATGGGATCACCCCGGAGATCATGGAGCAGGAAAGGGCGGCCTCTAGCCAGCCCCCCTTTGCACCTGCCCCTGGGTTGCCACAGCAATCACAGAGCAGGAAAGGGCAGCCTGCAGCCAGCCCCTGTGTGCACCTGCCTGCCCATGGGATCGCCGATGTGATCCCACAGCAGGATAGGGTGGCCTGCAGCCAGCACCCCTGTGTGCCTGTCCCTGGGTCGCCCTGGAAATCCCACAGCAGGAAAGGGCACCCCACCCTGGCCACAGCTCAAGGGAGAGTACAACATGCAGTGGAGGCCAGGAGCCTGAGAGATCAACAGAGAGGGGCGCCTGCTCCAAGCCTCCAGGGTGTGGCTGGGGGCAGGCCCCCAGCAGACACACACACACAGTGCCTACTCTGAGCTTCCAATGTGGCTGGGAGCAGACCACCAGTGGACACACACACATGGCAACTGCTCGGAGCCTATGTGGTGCGGCTGGGGGCAGGCCCCAGCAGACACACACACACACACACACACAAACACACGGGACACCTGCACCCTCTGCTGCCAGACTGTGGCCATCAGTAGGACATCCACTGAGGGCTCCCGGACTGAGGGGCAGGCTTGGCTGAGGGAACCCCATCCCCCAGTGCATGAATTTCGTGCACCGGGCCTCTAGTTAGAAATAAAAAAGAACTTCGAAGCCTGAGACATGTGGTAAGTGGTGCTTATTACATACTTGGATAAAAAAACTATCAGCTCAGAAAAAAATCATACAAGTTAATATCTTGTGTTAATATTTACATGGAACTCATTATTGTATCCATTGGTGGTTGCTTGTCTCCAAAGATGTCCACCATCAAACAATTCTTTCCCTCTGTGTACATACGTGCCACTCCACCATTGCTAGGTAGAGTCTGTCCCTCTTCTTCCTTGAATCTGGGCTGGCCTGCAGTTGTTTGTCATTGGAATATAGCTGAAGACACTCTAGGATATTCTAGGCTCAGACTTTAAGATTCTGCTTCCTTTATCTTGGAGCCTTAAGCCACTATGTAAGAAATGTAGACTGTTCTACCAGAGATAAATGGCATGTGGAGGAGCACTGAGACACCAGGTATGTCAGTGAAGCAGTCTCAGTTGCCTGACTCCACTGCTAACTGGCTTCCATTGCATGAGAACAAGCCAGATAGGCCAAGTCAATACTACATTGATGTTTTTAGACACTACATTTTGGGGTAATTTGGGCACTAGGTAACCCAAAGTCACCTTTGACCCCCAGTAACTAAGTGATGCTCCACAAATGATTCTTGAGCCAAGTTTGAGTTGAACTGTCCTTTTTAGAACATACCAGATCTCTCCAAATTCCCTGTGGCTTTTAGTAAGGAGCAATGGGGAAAATCAGCAGGATGGGGTGAATTGTCTAGTATGTTCCTATTGGGCATGTGTGTGAAATGGCAGTGACTAGGGGCAGACTAATATTGACCAAGGTTCTATTATAAACCAGGGACAGTACAATGCACGTGACGTATGCTATTTCCCTTTACTCTCAAAATACAGTAGTCATTCAAAGGAGGTGATATAATAATTCCCATGAGAAAATAGTTGCTGAATGGTAGAACCCAACTGATGGATCTTTTGATTTCAACGTCAGTTATCTAGCCTGGAATATGCACCTCTATCTAGAGGAAATTCCACAGAAGTCACCTATGGGAGTTATTGAAATGTTCTTATGATGCAGTGGCAGCTTCTTAGGAATTGTCCCTCTGAACCTGACCTGACTCTCTGATGTTCATTTTTCTTTGCATGAGTGTGGGGAAAATGATATTTAAGGGTGGAGGTGATATGATAATGGCTATATTGGAACTCACTCATGCTTCCTGGGATAACAGCTAGGTCCTGGCACCTCCTTGCTATCCACAGACATGCTCCTTGGTATTCTGTATTACTCAGGTGAGAGCTGCAGGAGGATCCAGCAACTTTCAGAAAGTGAACACATTCTTAGATCTTGGAAGAGGCCAAGAGAAACAGTCTTGTGGGATGGAGAAGGGGGAGGCCAGCAGAGAAGTGACCTGCCACATTTCTTTAGATCTCCAACCTGGCAAGATGCTACATTCCCTGAAAATCACTCCCAAATCTCCCAGGTCTCTACCCTCTGCCTAAAGCTTCCCTTGGGGGTTGGGGTGGGGCAAAGCATCCCAGGTGAAAAGCTCTGGTTGCATCCAGCTGCCCCTTAGTTTTAGATACTAAGAGCTCAGCTTTGCAATGCCGTGGCTTTGACTTCTGAAACCTTGGTATCCTTTAATACAGAATTGGCTGTATTGTCCTAATCTAGGGCTTATAAAGGGAATGAGTGTTGGATATACTTTAAGACATTCTTCAGATTCTTCTACCCCCCTGGGAAAGATTTTTTTTCTGAGGGCTTAGTCTCCTACTTCCTGCTTTTACATATCTTTTCTTTTTCTTTCCACAATTAGGTTCAGAAACACACACACACACACACACACACACACACACACACACACACACACACACACACTGTCCCATCCTGTGGACTTGAGAATCATATTGGGGAAAGAACTGAAAGGAGGAATTCAATATTTGTTGACTGAATTAAGGAATGTTATGTTGCCCATATGGAAAGAGAAGTAAAACTATCATCAAAGGGCTAAAAATACCACTGCAGACCAGAGAAACTAGCACTAGACATAAACTGCATCCCAAGTATTATACTAAGCATGTTTGTTCAATTCTTACAAAAATTCTGAAGTGCTACTTAATTTCCATTTTATAAATTAAGCAACAGAGGATCAAGATATCAAATAATTTCCAAGTAGTCTTTGGTAGTTCTTTAATATTTTTTTTCTGTCTATTACTAGTATATGGTTGCTATGTATTTTGGTTTCCCATTTCTTCTTGGGACAGTTTTGGTTACTTATACTTGCTAGGAACCTGTTTATTTCCTACAGATTTTAAAAATTTGGTGCCATACCTCGTCTTGTTTTGAGATTCATTATTTTAATTTTGCAAATCAATTTAACTGAGGTATAATTTGTATGTGATAAAATATACAGATATACTAATTTTATGTGTATAGTTCAATGAGTTATGACAAAGGTATACAACATGTGTCCGTATTGGTACAATCAAGACCTTTATATCACCCCAGAAGTTTTCTTTGCTTCTTTTCGGTCAATCCTGGTCCTGGTCCTGGGCAACCAATAATCTGCTCTCTGTCACTGCAAATACGTTTTGTTTTTACTAGATTCATATAAATGGAATCATATTGTATGCCATGCTTTTTTTTTTTTTTTTTTGCAGTATGTTTTGATGAGTTTAATTGCTTTGGAAATTTTTAAAGGACAAAGTCACCATTCTCAAGGCTTGAGGATTTCTCCAGGCTGTTAAGATGTGGTGGCAACAGCTTTTTCTGTTGCCTAGCTGGATAGCCCTGAGGGCAGCCTTCTGAGTATGTTTCAGGAGGTCTCAATCTAAAACAAGTTGGAGGTTACCTTTGGGCTGCAAATCCAGTCAGAGATCAAGTCTTGGAGGCCTTTCACTGACTCAGCTGCTGACTCATAGGCTTCTATCAGGCAAATTGCTTCTGTGTCACAGTTTATGTCTCTATAAAATAGTAGTGTCAAGCCTGAGGGTCTGAGGCTTGATAAATTAATGTATCCAAAATAATTAGTTTTAAAATTGAGCAAGCTAATTGATATGAAGATTAACAGATAGTTATGTTTTGCTGGTTTGATTTTTATTTCTTGTTTAGTCATTTATTAAACCACAGGGCACTTTGTATTTATACACAATGATTTTGCATGTCTTAGTCATCCTTCATGAAACATCATTAGTAAAAAAAAATATGGAAGGGAAAGAGAAGGAGGAAGGGAGAAGAAAGAAACCAGTAGGGTGGTGGTGGTGATCTCTGCCCTGGCCAGTGTGTCTAAGTGGTTATAGTGCCGGCCTGTGCATCAAAGAGTCATGGGTTTGATTACTAATCAAGGGTACATACTTGGGATGCAGGTTTGATCCCCAGCCCAGTTGGGGCACATACAGGAGGCAATGAATCGATGTGTTTCTCTCACATGGATCTCTCTCTCTCTCTCTCTCTCTCTCTCTCTCTCTCTCTCTCTTTCACTCTCCCCCCTCCCCTTCTCCCTGCCTCCCTTCCACTCTAAAAATCAATGGAAAAATATCCTTGGGTGAGGATTAACCAAAACAACAGCAACAACAAAAATCAAGAAGGGAGCCTCCAAGGAGCTACGTGACTTGCATCAGTCATAGGGTAAGTCATAACTGGAGGGGAGGGCAGACTGAAGCCCAGAAGTTTTAATCTCCAGGGCAGGATTATACTACACTCATCTTCTTGAAACTTTATAGCATCAACACACAGTAGCTGATTGTGAAAGGCCAGATGTTTAAGTTAGGTGCTTCTGTGGACTGAGGAGGTAAAGAGGTCTGGAAGCCCTGCCATTGTCTCTGTCCCATTTCTTTTTTTAATCTTACTTTATTTTACTTTTTAATCTTTATTGTTGAAAGTATTACAGATGCCCCCTCCTCCCCTCATTCTTCACCTCCCCCTACTTCCCATCCCACGCCAGGCCTTCATCACCCTACTGCCTTTGTCCATAGGTAAGATATTTGGTTACTCTCTTCCCACCCCTTTCCTCTCCGCTTCCCTCTGAGATTCATCAGTCTGTTCCACGCTTCCATGCCTCTGATTCTGTTTTATTCACCAGTTTATTTTGTTCATTAGACTTCTTGTTTGATTATTTTGATTTTTAGATTTGATAGTTGATAGATATGTATTTGCTGCCATTTTATTGTTCATATTTTTTTTATCTCTTCTTCTTGTTCTTTTTAAATAATACCCTTCAACGTTTCATATAATACTGGTTTGGTGGTGATGAAATCCTTTAGCTTTTTCTTGTTTGTGAAGCTCTTTATCTGACCCTCAATTCTAAATGACAGCTTTGCTGGGTAGAATAATCTTGGTTGTAGGTCCTTACTATTCATCACTTTGAATATATCTTGCCACTCCCTTCTGGCCTGCAAAGTCTCTGTTGAGAAATCAGCTGACAGTCATATGGACATTCCCTTGTAGAAAACTAACTGCTTTTCTCTTTCTGCTTTTAAGATTCCCTCTTAGTCTTTATTTATTTACTAGAGGCCTGGTGCACAAAAATTTGTGCACTTGGAGGGGGGGGGTCCCTCAGCCCAGCCTGTGCACTCTCACAGTATGAGATCCCTTGGGGGATGACCACCTGCTGGCTTAGGCCTGCTTCCCGGGGGATTGGGTCTAAGCTGGCAATTAGACATCCCTCTGGCAGCCCGGCAGCCCTTGGGGGATGTCCAGTGCCAGCAGGGAGCAGGCCTAAGCTGCAGTCGGACATCCTTAGCGCTGCTGAGGAGGCAGGAGAGGCTCCCACCGCCACCGCTGTACTGGCAGCCATCAGCCTGGCTTGTGGCTGAGCAGAGCTCCCCCATGTGGGAGCGCACTTACCACCAGAGGACAGCTCCTGCATTGAGCGTCTGCCCACTAGTGGTCAGAGTGTGTGATAGTGACCAGTCATTCCCAGTCTTTCTGTTGTTAGGGTCAGTTTGCATGTTACCCTTTTACTATATAGGATAGAGGCCTGGTGCACAGGTGGGGGCCAGCTGGTTCGCCCTGCAGGGTGTCCCGGATCAGGATGGGGGTCCCACTTGGGTGCCTGGCCAGCTTGGGTGAAGAGCTGATGGCTATTTGCAGCTGGTCACACCCCCTTCAGGGTGGGGGTCCTCACTGGGGTGCCTGACCAGCCTGGATGAGGGGCTGATGGATGTTTTCAGGCAGGCCACACCCCATTCAGGGTCGGGGTCCCCACTGGGGTGCCTGGCCAGTCTGGATGAGGGGCTGAGGGCCGTTTTCAGGCTGGCCGGCAACTGAAGCTCCCAGCCTCCCCTTTTTTTCTTTTTTTTTTTTTTTTTTATTCTGGGATTTATATACCATCTATAATTGAAACTTTGTTGCCATCACTGGAGCTGAGAGCTGGCTCCAGCTCAGTGGCCACGGCCGGCTGGCTGAAAGCAGGTATCTGGGGTTTGTTTAGTCTATAATTGAAACTTCGTTGCTTTCAGAGCTCAGAGCCAGGCCGCGGCAAGCAGGGGACCTTGGCTTCCTCCATCACTGGAGCAAGCAAGCCTCCTGCTCGCTTCAGCTGTGTGGTTTTCGGCCGCCATCTTGGTTGGGTTAATTTGCATATCTCGCTGATTAGCCAAAGGGAGGCATAGAGAAGGTACGGTCAATTACCATGTTTTTCTATTATTAGATAGGATTTATTTATTTAAATTAAGTCTTTATTCTTTTTTTTTTACATTTTTTTTTATTGCTTAAAGTATTACAAAGGGTATTACATATGTATCCATTTTATCCCCCCGCCCTAGACAGTCCCCTAGCCTCCCCTATCCCCCAGTGTCTTATGTCCATTGGTTATGCTTATATGCATGCATACAAGTCCTTTAGTTGATCTCTTACCCCCCTACCTCCTGCCCCCCAACCCTCCCCGGCCTTCCCGCTGCAGTTTGACAATCTGTTTGAGGCATCTCTGCCTCTGTATCTATTATTGTTCAAAAGTTTATAATGGTCTCTATTGTCCATGAATGAGTGAGATCATGTGGTATTTTTCCTTTATTGACTGGCTTATTTCACTTAGCATAATGCTCTCCAGTTCCATCCATGACGTTGCAAATGGTAAGAGTTTCTTCCTTTTTACAGCAGCATAGTATTCCATCGTGTAGATGTACCACAGTTTTCTAATCCATTCATCTACTGATGGGCACTTAGGCTGTTTCCAGATCTTAGCTATGGTGAATTGTGCTGCTATGAACATAGGCGTGCATATATCCTTTCTGATTGGTGTTTCTGGTTTCTTGGGATATATTCCTAGAAGTGGGATCACAGGGTCAAATGGGAGTTCCATTTTTAGTTTTTTAAGGAAACTCCATACTGTCTTCCATAGTGGCTGCACCAGTCTGCATTCCCACCAGCAGTGCACAAGTGTTCCTTTTTCTCCACATCCTCTCCAGCACTTGTCGTTTGTTGATTTGTTGATGATAGCCAGTCTGACAGGTGTGAGATGGTACCTCATTGCTGTTTTGATTTGCATCTCTCGGATGATTAGTGACTTTGAGCATGTTTTCATATGTCTCTTGGCTTTCTGAATGTCCTCTTTTGAAAGGTGTCTACTTAGGTCCTTTGCCCATTTTTTGATTGGATTGTTTATCTTTCTTTTGTTAAGATGTATGAGTTCCCTATAAATTTTGGAGATTAGGCCCTTATCAGATATGTCATTGGCAAATATGTTTTCCCACACAGTGGGTTTTCTTGTTGTTTTGTTGATGGTTTCTTTTGCTGTGCAGAAGCTTTTTATTTTGATGTAGTCCCATTTGTTCATTTTTTCTTTAGTTTCAAGTGCCCTAGGAGCTGTATCAGTGAAGAAATTGCTTCGGCATATGTCTGTGATTTTGTGGCCTTTGGATTCTTCAAGAATTTTTATGGTTTCCCGTCGTACATTTAAGTCCTTTATCCATTTTGAGTTTATTTTTGTGTATGGTGTAAGTTGGTGGTCTAGTTTCATTTTCTTGCATATATCTGTCCAATTTTCCCAGCACCATTTATTGAAGAGACTATCTTGGCTCCATTGTATCTTCTTGCCTCCTTTGTCAAATATTAATTGAGCATATTGGTTCGGGCCGATTTCAGGGGTCTCTATTCTATTCCATTGATATATATGCCTATTCTTGTGCCAGTACCAGGCAGTTTTGAGGACAGTGGCTTTGTAATACAACTTGATATCTGGTATTGAGATCCCACCTACTTTGTTCTTTTTCAGGATTGCTGCAGCTATTCGGGGTCTTTTTTTATTCCAGATGAATTTTTGGAGAGTTCGTTCTAGATCTCTGAAGTAAGCCGTTGGTATTTTAATGGGAAGTGCGTTGAATTTATAGATTGCTTTGGGTAGTATGGACATTTTAATGATGTTGATTCTACCAATCCATGAACACGGTATGTTCTTCCATGTGTTTATGTCTTCCTCTATATCTTTTTTCAACGTCCTGTAGTTTTCTGAGTAGAGGTCTTTTACCTCTTTAGTTAAGTTTATTCCTAGGTAGCTTAATTTTTTTGGTGCAATGGTAAACGGGATTGTTTTTATAATCTCTCTTTCTGAAAGTTCACTATTGGTGTATAGAAATGCCTCAGATTTCTTGGGGTTAATTTTGTATCCTGCTGCATTGCCAAATTCATGTATTAAGTCTAGTAGCTTTTTGATGGAATCTCTAGGGTTTTGTATGTATAATATCATGTCGTCTGCAAATAAGGACAGTTTTACTTCCTCTTTTCCAATTTGGATGCCTTTTATTTCTTCTTCTTGCCTAATTGCAATGGCTAACACTTCCAGTACTATGTTGAACAGGAGTGGTGAGAGGGGGCATCCCTGTCTTGTTCCTGTTCTTAGGGGAAATGGTGTTAGTTTTTGTCCATTGAGTATGATGTTGGCTGTGGGCCTGTCATATATGGCTTTTATTATGTTGAGGTATGATCCTTCTACTCCCACCTTGCTGAGAGTTTTTATCAAAAATGGGTGTTGAATTTTGTCAAATGCTTTTTCTGCATCAATTGATATGACCATGTGGTTTTTTTCTTTCAATTTCTTTATGTGATGTATCACGTTTATTGATTTGCGGATATTGTACCATCCTTGCATCCCTGGGATAAATCCTACTTGGTCATGGTGTATGATCTTTCTGATGTACTGCTGGATCCGATTTGCTAAGATTTTGTTGAGTATTTTGGCATCTATGTTCATGAGGGATATTGGCCTGTAATTCTCTTTCATTGTGTTGTCTTTACCTGGTTTTGGTATTAGGGTGATGCTGGCTTCATAGAATAAGCTTGGAAGTGTTCCTTCCTCTTGAATTTTTTGTAGTAGTCTGAGGAGGATAGGTTTTAGTTCTTCCTTGAATGTTTGGTAAAACTCCCCTGTGAAGCCGTGTGGTCCTGGGCTTTTGTTTGATGGAAGCTTTTTGATGACTGCTTCAATTTCTTCCATAGTTATTTGCCTGTTGAGATTTTTAGATTCTTCCTGATTGAGTTTTGGAATGTTGTATTTTTCTAGGAATTTTTCCATTTCCTCCATGTTGTCTAGTTTGTTGGAGTAGAGCTGTCCATAGTATTTTTTAACAATCATTTGTATTTCTGTGGGGTCTGTTGTTATTTCGCCTCTATCGTTTCTGATTTTATTTATTTGGGTCCTCTCTCTCTGCTTCTTGGTGAGTCTGGCTAGAGGTTTGTCAATCTTGTTTATCCTTTCAAAGAACCAGCTCTTGGTTTCATTGATTTTCTGTATTGTTTTTTTGGTCTCTATGTCATTTATTTCTGCTCTAATCTTTATTATCTCCTTCCTTCTGCTCACTCTGGGGTTTTCTTGTTGCTCTCTTTCTAGTTCTTTGAGTTGTAGAGTTAGATGATTTACTACCATTTTTTCTTGTTTTTTGAGATAGGCCTGTAGAGCTATAAACTTCCCTCTCAGGACTGCTTTCATTGTGTCCCATAGGTTTGGGATTGTTGTGTTTTCATTGTCATTAGTTTCCAGGATGTTTTTAATTTCTTCTTTGATCTCATTGGTAACCCAATCAATATTTAATAGCATGCTATTCAGCTTCCAGGTGTTTGAGTATTTTGGGTTGTTTTTATTGTAGTTTATTTCTAGTATTATGCCATCGTGGTCTGCGAAGATGCTGTTTATGATTTCAATCTTCTTGAATTTGGGGATACTTTGCTTGTGACCCAATATGTGGTCTATTTTTGAAGATGTACCATGAGCACCTGAGAAGAACGTATATTCCCTGGCTTTGGGGTGAAGTGTTCTGAAGATGTCTATTAAGTCCATCTGATCTAGTGAGTCATTTAGGATTGCTGTATCTTTGCTCATTGTTTGTCTATAGGACTTATCCAGTGCAGTCAATGGTGTATTAAAGTCCCCTACTATGATTGTATTGTTGTCGATCTCTCCTTTGATATCTTCCAGGAGTTTTTTTATGAATTTGGGTGCTCCTGCATTGGGTGCATATATGTTTACCAGGGTTATATCTTCTTGTTGTATTGATCCCTTTAGTATTATGAAGTGGCCTTCCTTATCTCTTGTTAAGGCCTTCACTTTGAGGTCTATTGTGTCCGATATAAGTATTGCTACCCCAGCTTTCTTTTCCTTTCCATTTGCCTGAAAGAGATTTTTCCAGCCTTTCACTTTCAGTCTGTGTGAGTCCCTTCTAATGAGGTGGGTTTCTTGTAGACAGCAGATGTATGGGTCATGTTTTTTTATCCATTCAGCCACTCGATGTCTTTTGGTTGGAGCATTTAGTCCGTTTACGTTTAAAGTTATTATTGAAAGGTACTTGTTTGTAGCCATTTCTTTTTGTGTGTGTGTGTGGCTGTTTTCTTTCTGAGCTTTTTATTTCTTCTTTTTATACCAGTCCCTTTAGCATTCCTTGCATTTCTGGCTTGGTGGTGACAAACTCCCTTAGCCTTTTTTTGTCTGTGAACCTTCTTATTTCCCCTTCAAGTTTGAATGATAGCCTTGCTGGATAGAGTATTCTTGGATTCAGTCCTTTGCTTTGCATCACTTTGTAAATTTCAGTCCATTCTTTTCTGGCCTGATGTGTTTCTGTTGAGAAATCATTTGACAGTCTAATGGGAGATCCCTTGTATGTAACTTTCCGTCTCTCTCTTGCAGCCTGTAAGATTCTCTCTTTGTCCTGAACATTTGCCATGGTGATTATGATGTGTCTTGGTGTGGGTCTTTTCGGGTTCACCTTGTTTGGGACTCTCTGGGCTTGTGTGACTTTTTTCTTCCCCACCTCAGGAGAGTTTTCTGATATTATTTCTTCGAGTAGGTTTTCTAATCCTTGTTCATCCTTCTGTTGTTCTGGTACTCCTATTATTCGTATGTTGTTTCGTTTCATGTTGTCCCAAAGCTCCTTTAGGCTCTCCTCCTGTCTTTTAATTTTTTTCTCCAATTGCAGTACATTTTGGGTGTGTTTGCTTCCTTGTCTTCTAATTCACTAATTCGGTCCTCCGCTTCTCCTAGTCTACTGTTGATACTTTCAATGGAGTTTTTCATTGCAGGTATATCACTCTTCATTTCTTCTTGGGTCTTACTTAAGTTGTTGATTTTTTCATCTGTTTCTTCTAGCTTCTTCCATATGTTATCGATTTTTTCATCTGTTTCTTCTAGCTTCTTCCATATGTTATCGATTTTTTCATCTGTTTCTTCTTGCTTCTTGCAGAGGTTGTCGATTTTTCCTCCATCCGGTTTATGCACTCTAGGTCCCTTATTCTGAATTCTTTATTTGTCATTTTGCATGCCTCTGTATTACTTAGCTGCTTTTCTGGAGAGTCCTCCTTCTCTTTCCTTTGGGGGTTTCTTTGTCTACCCATGTTTGATCTCACTGACATATCTAGACGTTGAGTCGTTCAGTGGTTGCTCCCTTGGTGGCAGTGACTCCTTGGTCTGTGGTTGCTCTTCGGGCGGTTGCAGTAGCAGCTGCTCTTCAGTTGGCAGCAGCTTCTCTGGTGGGTGCTGTTCACAGCTGTGGTGGCTCTTCTGGCTGGTGGGGCGAGGTTTCACGTACAGCTACTGTTCCTCAGCAGAGGATGTGGTGCTCAGGAGGATGCTGTTGCTTCGCTCTGCTGCGTTGATTTAAAGGCACAAAATACAACACAACAAGGCACCACGTCCCAGGCACTATACACAAATATATTCACGGTATTAATAACCCCAAATAAAGGTGACCACCTGAATTAAGAGAATTAGGGGATAAGAAGAAGGAAGAGAAAAAGATAAAAGAGAAAAAAGAAAAGAAAAGTAGGGACCAAAAAAAGGAATGCAAAAATGAAATTGGGAAAAAGGAGGGGGGGAAATAAAAGCGAGAAAAGAAAAGAAAAAAAAAAGAGCGAAAAGAGAGAATGAAGTGGAAGAGGGGAAGAGACTTTTTATATGAGGAGAATACTCCTATAGAACAGCCATTAATCCCAACAAATTCCAGCAACAGCTCCCTGGATATGAATGCAAACTAGAAACAACCAATAATATAATGATGAAAATAGAATGGAGAACACTAATCCCAAAATAAAATAAAGAGAAAATAAAATGGCACTTTAAAAAATGGTAAAATGGTAGCAGTAATAATACTGGTTAAAAAATAAGAAGGTAGTAATTAAAAGGGTAAAATCAGGTGATGGAAAAAGAAAAAAAAAAGAACAGAAAAAAAAAATAAAAAAAATTGATTTCTTAGTTAAAAAGTGAAAAAAGAAAAAAAAAAATGCAGTAGTGAAGGTCCTTCGGTTCTTCTATTCTTCAGTGTGGCTCGCCTTAGACCTGCCAGGTATTCAGGAGAGTGTTGAGTTTCCCTGCGATATACTGTTCCTCTGTGTTGTGAACCACAGTCCTTATTTTAAAGCAGGTCGCATTTATTTCCCAGACTGCCTTATTTTGTGTTTAGCAAAGAGTCAGTTTGTGGGTCAGCCTCTGGGTGGCAGTGTTCTGGGGTTGGCCTCTGAGGCTATAGGGCCTCTCTTTCCAGTGGAAGTTCACTGCCCAGAGCTGACTGCGTAATAGTTACCGGCGCTATGTTGTTGCTGGGATTGAAAATCCCTCTATAGGCCAGACCCTGTTAACTCCCAGGGACTGATAAGGTTATTCTAATCCTTGATCTCGTACAGGGTGGAATCTGGGTGTGGCTGTGCTCCTTGCCTGGGGGCCGGGGGGGAGGAGTCTCATTCTCTGGAGAGAATGGCTGCCCCAGTCTTGGGCTCAGGGGTGTCTCCGCACTCAATTCGCTGCCACCTCTCCCGGCTCCCCCTCTCTCCCCAGTCTCTCCCCAGATTCCACTCCTCCGCACACTCTGCCTCTCTTCAGCACAGGTGAGTGTCTGTATCCGAAATGTCCCATGAACAGGATTCAGTGAAAACAGACAAACAAACGCCGGCCGCGGAAACGGGGAAGGCTTGGTTTCTGTAAGCTTCTTCTCTTACCGGGACTGTATGGTCAGGTCAGCTCTTCAGGCTGCCCCCTTTAGGCTCAGTCCTCCGTGGTCACAGAACCCAGCTCTCAATTTCCCTGGTGGCGCCAGGAATCCCGCGGTTCTCCTTTCCCCCGTCAGGGGCTGTGCCTGTCCCAGGGGACGCGGCTGTCTGCCATGCGGTCTCCCTCCGACTCTCTGGGCTCAGAGGTCTGGCAAACTTTCCTGCCCAAATCCCTGGTTTTTTTTTACCTTTCCAGGGGAGTTCTGCTCTTCCCGGCTGCAAACCCTCTCACCAGCTGAGCAATTTCGCCGATTCGGTGTGGGTGTTACTAGTTTCAGCTGCTCATTCCATTTGCTCCGGGACACGACCTGGGACGCGTCTGCCTATATCGCCGCCATCTTGGTTCTGAAGTCTTTATTCTTTAGATTATTACAGTTGGTCCTCTTTTTTCCCCACATATCTCCCCTCCACTCAGTTCCCACCACACCCTCTGCCCTTACCGCCCCCGTCCTCATCCATAGGTATACAATTTTTGTCCAGTCTCTTCCCGCACCCCCCACACCTCTTTCCCTCTGAGAATTGTCAGTCCACTCCCTTTCTATGCCCCTGGTTCTATTATATTCACCAGTTTACTCTGTTCATCCAATTTTTTATTCACTTGATTTTTAGATTCATTTGTTGATAGATATGTATGTATTTGTTGTTCATAATTTTTATCTTTACCTTTTTCTTCTTCTTTCTCTTCTTAAAGGATACCTTTCAGCATTTCATATAATCCTGGTTTGGTGGTGATGAACTCCTTTAGCTTTTTCTTATCTGTGAAGCTCTTTATCTGACCTTCAATTCTGAATGATAGCCTTGGTGTGTAAAGTAATCTTGGTTGTAGGTTCTTGGTATTCATCACTTTGAATATTTCTTGCCACTCCCTTCTAGCCTGCATAGTTTCTATTGAGAAATCAGCTGACAATCTTATGGGTACTCCCTTGTAGGTAACTGACTGTCTTTCTCTTGCTGCTTTTAAGATTCTCTCTTTGTCTTTTGCTCTTGGCATTTTAATTATAATGTGTTTTGGTGTGGTCCTCTTTGGATTCCTTTTGTTTGGGGTTCTGTGCATTTCCTGGACTTGTAAGTCTATTTCTTTGACCAGGTAGGGGAAGTTTTCTGTCATTATTTCTTCAAATAGGTTTTCAATATCTTGCTCTCTCTCTTCTTCTGGCATCCCCATAATTCTGATGTGGATACACTTGAAATTGTCCCAGAGGCTCCTTACACTATCTTCATATTTTTGGACTCTTTTTTCTTTTTGCTTTTCTGGTTGGGTGTTTTTTGCTTCTTCGTATTTCAAATCTTTGACTTGATTCTTGCGATCCTCTAGTCTGCTGTTGGATCTCTGTATATTATTCTTTTTTTCAGTCAGTATATGCTTAATTTCTATTTGGTCCTTTTTCATATCCTCAAGGGTCTCACTAGATTTCTTGAGGGTCTCACTTAATTTATTGGCAGTTTCTAGAAAATTATTGAAAAACCTTATAAGTGTGGTTTTGAATTCTAAATCCAGTAGTTTGCCTTCCTCCATTTCTGTCATTTGTGACCTGTTTCTTTGTCTCCACATTTTGGCTGCTTCCCTGTGTTGATAGAGTGGCTTTCTGTGCTAGGTGTCCTATAGGGCCCAGTGGCTCAGCCTCCCCAGTTACCTGAGGTGGACACTCTTGGTGCACCCTTTTGTGGGCTTTGTGCACAGTCTTGTTGTAGTTAAGCCTTGATTGTTGTAGGTATCACTGGAAGGAATTGACCTCCAGGCCAATTGGCTGTGAGAATCAGCTATGTCTACAGTGGGAGAACTTCTGTGCTGAAGACACCCTTCTGGGGCAAGACTTGCTTCTGTGGGGCTTTAGTGCTCATTGAGTCTACCCCGTGAGTGTGTCCCTTATTGATCTAAGGAGTTGTAATCTGGATGGTCCCACTCTGACCACTGGATACACTGGCTCTTGAATCTCTACGGAGGTGCTAATTTAGCCTCTGCCTGAGGCTACCTAGCAGGAGCTACGAAGAGATCTTCAGATTCATCTTCTTTTTTGGGGGTTTGGAAGTGCCCAGATGAGGCCCAGCTGTGAAACAATGGAAGCTGATGTGAGGCCTTGGGCCTTCTTTTGGATGTTCTGGGTCTCTCTGACCCAGCTGCAGTCTGTTAGGTAATTTTAGATTGCAAAGGGCTAGGCCATTCATATGCAAAAGCCTCTGTGCACAACTTGGGTGGGGCAGGGTCTCAGGGAATCAACAGGACAGTGCAAACAGCTATGGCTGATCCTCAGCCTTGCCCTAAGAGGCCCTGGGTATCAGTGTTCCACGATAATCGCTGCAAGCACCTCTGAGAGAAAGTCGCCCTGGAGTTCTGCCCAATGCCAGACAGTCCAGTTTCTCCCTGTATGAGTCTGGGTCCCCAGAGACTCGCCCGGAGCTGGAGTTCAGTTCAGTCGGGAGCTTGTGACTCCCTTCCGATTGAAAAAGACAATCGCTTCCTCAGTTGCCAGCCCTTTCCATGCGCGCCTCCGTACCTTTGCACTTTACTTCCGCACCTCCTCTAAGTCTCAGTGTGCTTTTCTCTTTCTTTCCAGTTGTAGAATTTCCACTCAGCCAGCCTTCCTGTGGTTCTGGGTGATGTCTGTTTTGTCTTTTAGTTGTATTTTTGAAGTGGTTGTGTGAGGCAGCAATTTCAGGTGTTTACCTATGCCGCCATCTTTGTTTCTCCTCTCTTAGTTTTTAACCCTTGGCATTTTAATTATGATGTGCCTTGGTGTGGTCCTCTTTGGGTTCCTCTTGTTTGGGACTCTCTGTGCTTCCTGGACTTGTAAGTCTATTTCTTTCACCAGGTAGGGGAAGTTTTCTGTCATTATTTCTTCAAATAGGTTTACAATATTTTGCTCTCTCTCATCTCCTTCTGGCACCCCATAATGCAAATGTTGGTACACTTGAAGTTGTCCCAGAGGCTCCTTATATTTTCAAATTATTTTTTCTTTTGATTGTGTGTTTTTTGACTCCTCATATTCCAAATTGTTGATTTGATTCTTGAAATCCTCTGCTCTACTGTTGAGTCCCTGTAAATGGTTTTTTTTTTTTCAGTTAGTGTATGCATGATTTCTGACTGGTCCTTTTCATGTCTTTGACTTTCTCACTGAAATCCTTACAAGTCTCATGAGGATTCTTGAGTAACCATATAACTAGGGTTTTGAAATCTGTATCAAGTAGCTTTCTTACTTCCATTTTTTTTTTACATGTTTCTTTGTCTCCGCCTTTTGGCTGTGTTTGTTTCTATGTATTATATAGAGTTGCTATATCTCCTGGAATTGGTAGAGTGGCCTTGTGTAGTAGGTGTCCTGTAGGGCCTAGTGGCTCAGCATCCCTAGTCACCTGAGCTGAGCACTCTAGGTGTGCCCCTGTGTAGGCTCTGTGCACAGTCTTGTAGTTGAGCCTTGATTGCTGTTGGCATCTCTGGGAGGAGTTGACCTCCAGGCCAATTGGATGTGAGGACAAGCTGCAACTAAAGTGGGAGAGCTGCTATGCAGGGGGCAAGGTTCACCTGTGAAACAAGGCAGGCTGGTGCTAGTGCCAGGTCTTGGGCCTTTTGTTGATAGGTTGGGGACATGCTGTCACTAGCTTCAGCTTGCTTGAGAGATTTTAATAAAGTCTGAAGCCTGAGCCAGGACAGGCCACTCATATGGAAAAGCTGCTGCAAACAGCTTGGGTGGGGCTGCAAATTGGATGGGGTGGGGTCTCAGGGAGTCACCAGGGTGGAGCAAACTGTGCTTCAGGCTGATTGAAACTCAGGTGTGGCTGCCAGTCAGCCCTGTGACAGGAGAGGTCCCAGCACAGGAACAATGACCCCTGTGAGCACCCCTGTCTGGGAGAAAGCCACCCCTGAGTTTCTGTCCCGATGCCAGACAATCCAGTTCCTCCCGTATATGTCTGGGTCTTCCAGTGCTGGAGCTTGGAAGAAATGAGACCATGTAAGTTTGTTCACTGGCCCTTTAAGAGGTATACCTGGGATTCCAGCAGCCTCCTTTTCACTCAGCCACAATCCCCGCCAGTTTTTATGGCCCACAGTTATGGGGACTTCTCTTCCCAGCTCTGGAACCCTGGGCTTGGGGTCTGGTGTGGGGCTGTGACCCCTTGCTCCTCCTGGGCAGCCTCTGTAGAGAAGATCTCCCTCCCAATTAAAAAAACAGCACACGTGGGTGTCAGACCAACCCATTCCACACCACCACCCCTCCTGTCAGTCTCAATGGACTTTCTTCTTTGCTTCTATAGTTGTAGGACTTCCTCTCAGCCAGATTTCAGGTGGTTCATTCTGTATTTCAGTTGTAATTTTGATGTGGTTGTGGGAGGTGGCAAGTATGGGGGCAACTACACCACCATCTTGGTTCCCACTTCTAAAGCTTGCACCAGTGGTTGTGTTGCTTTCAGCCAGCAATTTTTAACTGTGTGCTGTAAGAATTTGTAAAACATGCAATACCCATTTAGTCAGGGACACTGACCTCTTTTTCCTTATACTGTAAAATTAAAGAATGACAACAGCCACCCAGGCCTGTGTCAGTGGTTAGAGTGTCAGCCTATGCACCAAAGCGTCAGTGGTTTGATTCCCAGTCAAGAGCATGTACCTGTGTTGCAGGTTAATTCCCAGGCCCTGTCAGGGCACATGTGGGAGGCAGTGAATCAATGTGTCTCTATCACATTGATGTTTCTCTCTCTCTCTCACTCCCTTCTACATCCCTCCCTTCTACTCTCTCTAAAGTTAAATGGAAAAAATATCCTCAGGTGAGGATTAACAAAAAAATTAAAATTAAAATATTGCAACAGTCAACACAACAATACTGTCCAGTGTAAATGAATACAAATAAAACCATTTTTTGGTCATATCAGCAAAAAATATAATATATTTTTGGTGTGCTGCAGAATTTTAGTAATTAGTTTATGTGTGCCATGAGATGAAAAAGGTTCAAAATCATTGCTTTAAGCAACCATTGAAGCAAATATAAATTTTAATCTTCATATTTTTTTAAACTAAGTATATCTGCCCAATGTACCTCTTAGAATCCTCCACCTGTCCACAAGCCTCCTCACACAGCTTCCTGCTGTGGCTCCTGCCCCTTAATAATGCCTGGTTAATACCTATTCTATGGCACTTAGCCTTTCAGGTGGCAAAGCTACTTATGCATTTCAAATAGTTATTTGAATATAACAGTCACCACAAATCTCTGTCTTTCCAAATAATATTAATTGGGATTTATTTAGTTCTTAATAAATCTCAATTATTGTTCTAAGTGCCTATTATGAATTGTATCATTTAGTTAGCATAACAACCTTATGAGCTAAATACTAACATATCCTTTATACAGATGGGAAAACAGGTGCAGAAACTGGCCCAAGGTTGCATTTTTAGGAGGTGGTAGATTGGGATTCCAGCCCAGGCAGTCTGCTTCCAGAGTCTTTAGTCTAGAGTAATATTCTGCCTTCCCAATACAGAGTGAGCCCCTGTGTCACCATCACTTAATTAATAAATGTTTATGTAATGGAATTCAATAAATCTTGTGGAAAAGAATGTAGGCCATTGATAACCATTTCCTATTCATCTGATAGTGATTGGGCCATGATTTCAGGAAAATATCTGCAAATGAAATATGTGGGGTAAATGAAGAAAGATGAGAAGACCCAAGTTAGGGGAAAAGACTCTGACTTTAGAGTCTGATATCAGCTTACAGTTCAACCCATGACCCTTTGCAGCTTAGAATCCTCAGATAAGGAACTTGAGCTAGTCCAGCCTCAATTTTCTCATCTGTCAATGAAGACTTGATAACTGGAACAGTGAGCCAAGGGTTTCTCCCAGGGTCATGTCTCACGATGCCAGAGAATGAGCTCTATGAACCAGAAGATTTAAGCAAAAGTGTGGAAAATTTATTACAAGCAGATTCAGACTTCCCAATGGGGAGGGGGACCAAAGAATGGGTTTCCAGAGAAGCAAGTCATTCTAGGGGTATATCTGTGCTATAAGCCTGCTGTATATCTACCTGTGTCACCACCTAATTGATCAATGAGGGTTCATTGTTCTTTCCCAACAACGGACCTGAACTCTCTCTGTTTCTTTGTGTTTATACACTTTGTTACTGCAGGCCCTTGGTTTTTCATGCATCCTGCTCTGTGTCCCAAAACATTTTATTATTTCAGCATGGTTGGTTTCTGTTATTAAGCTTGCTCAAACTTCTGTGTTTGCTCCTGTATATGTTCTACCTGCCTTTGTTTCCCACTGGACCCCTGCCCTATCTGCCTGTGTTTCAAGTTAACTTCTCTCAGTGCCCCCTCCAATTAGGAAACCCAAACTACTGTTGAAAGTAGGGGTGCCGACCGCTCTGGCTACTTCCTGCTGACAGTGGGCTTGTGGGGTAGCAATCGTTAGGTCCCATCAGAGGAGGCTGGCCTAGGGGTCCATGGAAAAAAGCAATTATCTCCATCTGGGGCTGCATTTAGAGGACAATTTGTAGCTTGAATACCTCTACATGAGAAGAAACAAAGCGGGTTTGGAGGTTTAATAGTCAAGGGCTGAAGATTAAGGCCAGGACTTACTATGATTAGAGGTTCAGCTAAAGGTAGGAGCCATAATAGCCAATTTATTTTGGATAGCAAATTTACCCAAGAACCTGCGAGATTTTGTCAAATGTCTGAGTTTTTAGCAGCTGGGTTTCTTGTCTCAAATCTTGCAATGAGAAGGGGACCTGTACTATGGGGGTCAAACTCCCCATCGGCTTGTTCAACTAAGGGGTACAAACCCCAGGATTGGTCAGATTTGGCTTCCCACTAGGTGTGGGCCCCCTGATCAGGGGAAATACCTTCCCTGGGGGTCCTGGATACGGTGGACAGGAGGGCTCGCACAAAGGTGCTGGTAATGGGGTGGCCTCCGCTTTTTTCTCTGGCAAGTACTATGTTATTATGGCCAGCAGAGAGGGGTCAATCTTACAGCCTTTATACAGATTCATTTATCCCTTAAAGCAAAGAAGGCCTGGACATATGGGATTTCTGATCACTTTCCCTAGTTGTAAAATGGTATTATAATTCAAGCTCCCTTTTAGGGGCCATGTCTCTCCATCTGCTAGTTGATACTGAGACAAGGCCTAGGAAAAAAAAAATCAGGCACTTCTTCTTAAGGGTCTAAGGTCAAATTCATCCCCATGTTTAAGAATACAGCTCAAAGGGCTATCTGCACAAGGTGTGGATGAAGCTCTTCCCATCTGTAAGAAAACACACAAAAGGATGTCCAGCATCCTCTGTGATCTTTCCTTCTCTCTTTGGAGTGTCCACCTCCTAGATAAGGGATGTGAGATGAGTGCCTCTTTGTGTGTCACCACAAAAGAGGACCTGCTGGACTTAGTCCCACTTACTGGTGAGATCTAGGGCAAAAAGACCTGTTAGTGTGTGCCCATTAACAGAACTGACCTACTGGACTGTGCACACTTACCAGTGTGGTCCTACCTGTCCTTCTCCAGATGTGGGGAAGCTTGAACTAACTGTGTCCCGGATTGAAAGTGTCTGAGATGGTTCCAATGTTTCTGAAGTACCCACTGAGAATCCCTGAGAAGGAGAGAGAGAAGAGACAAACAAAAAAATTCCTGCAGGGATGGACATACTCCTGGTGCCTACAACTAGGGCTCAATAGTGGCAGCCTCATCCTAGGTCCAAACTTATCAGACTTGTGGCCCCCTGGTTGGACCTTCTATATCTACCACAAGGAAGGGACAAATGTAAAAAGGATGATACCCCTTCTTTGCCAGGACTAAGATTCTGTGTTCATTAGTGGTCAGGAATAAAAGGCATCCAGGAACTGAAGTCCTAGGAATCGCAAGGGAGCACTGTAGAAAGTGCTGAAGGGCCATGAACAGTGTTGTAAACCCAAACCCTATAGTCCTCCTCGATCTTGTCTGTTGATCTAATGCCCTAATGTATGGAAAATTCCCTGATCTACATCCCCATTTTACTTTAAATACTCACCAGCACATGGTGTGGTATGAATACCAGGGGCAAGGTTTACCCATCAGGCAAGGGCATTCCCTCCATGGCTCCCCTAATATTCTATTGAAGACCCAAATCCCCTCTGGTCTCCACAAGGCCACTGCAAGTTGCTGGAAGAAATCAGGTCTGTGGGGTCAGGTCCAAGGAGGCATTGAGGGGATGAGGGAATACTCCGCTAATGTGTGGCTGGGTCCATCTGTGGTAGGAGATACCAATAATGGCAGATCAACCAGCCTAGGCCAGGATCTAAAGAATTCAGTGTCCCTATACCTCCAACCTTGGGCAGGAGGAGGAAAAAAGCAGGAAAGTTTGAGCATATCTCTGGCAATATAAATCCTAA
Source organism: Myotis daubentonii (assembly GCF_963259705.1). Classification (NCBI taxonomy): domain Eukaryota; kingdom Metazoa; phylum Chordata; class Mammalia; order Chiroptera; family Vespertilionidae; genus Myotis; species Myotis daubentonii. Next base: position 107,011,785 of record NC_081842.1, read on the forward strand.
CAAGGGAACAGGCCAGGGTTGGGCTGTATGTAGTGGGTCCAAGTGTGCTGTTTGTGGAAGAAACTCCCAGAGATGGTGAAATCTTTGGTCATTTCCCTCCTCTTACATGCCTCAGTTTCTCTCCCTTGCTGTATAAAACAGCCGTGAGGACCCACAGCATTGAGTGACCAGCTCTTATGTGCACTTACTGGATGGGTCAGAGTTTAGTTATAATTGTATTCTGGAGTCCCTATGAGGCCCCTGCATGTCTTAGGGTTCAACCCCAAACACCTCTTCGAGGTCTTTACTCATGTTAGGACATTCAAGATTCTCGAACCAGAGGGAGGAATTGACTCTTTGATCTTTAAAGCCTGGGTAGGGACCCAAGCACTCATTTAGTTGTTGGTTGGATTTTGTCTTGCAACTGGCGGGAATCTACTGCTTTCTAACCCAGTCTGACAACCAGTTCATTCTTCCATGGGAGTCTTTTTATGTGGCAGCCACTGTCATGGCTTTTAACTGGCTGACCCATGCCCATTTTTAAATGCCCCAAAGGCCATTTGGAAACTGAAAGAGAAAAATGTCCACTGCAGATGACAGCTTGATTAAGTGGCAGATGGGCACTCGGCAATGCCTCCAAAATTACAAAGGAAACATCGAAAGAAGCGATAGGGTCCATAGGCTCACCATTTGATGTGGAGAGGTTGGATCCCAGACCGAGCCCCCAAAGCTGATAACTGGAATGGCGACCCGAGGGTTTTCCTTGGGGTCATGTCTCAAGATGCTGAAGAATGAGCTCTGCAGACTAGAAGATTTAAGCAAAAGTGTGGAAAATTTATTACAAGCAGATTCAGACTCTCCAATGGGAAGGGGGACCAAATCATGGGTTGCCAGCAAAGCAAGTAATTCTAGGAGCATATATGTGCTACAAGCCTGCTCCATACATATCTGTCATCTCCTGATTGGTTCCCTCATTGTTCTTGCCCAGCAATGGACCTGAAATGTCTGTTTCTACGTGTATGTACACCTTGTTACTGCAGGCCCTCCCTTGTTTTCCCATGCCTCCCACTTTGAATCCAGAAACATTTTATTATTTCTGCTTGGTTGGTTCCTGTGGTTAGGCTTGATCAAACTGCATGCCTTTCTCTGTCTCTGTTCTACCTGCCTTTGTTCCCCATGGGACCTTATCTGCCTGCATTTCAAGTTAACTTCTGACTGCATTTCAAGTTAACTTTTCTCAGTCTCATAGTTATACCTGCTTCAAAGTGTGGTAGTAAAGATCACCCAATGTAATATATGAATGTGTGTTTTATAGACTATAAAGCATCATAAATATTTGCTTTAGTTTATAATAAAATTATAGAAGCTATATATATTTTAAGCATTTACTAGAAAAAATGCAATGGAAAAAAACATACTGTCCTCTTATTTGAAAATATAATTTCAATTCTAAGCATAGTGATTTTGTGAGTTTCAGCAAGTTTTACATTTTACATTATATGTCGGATCTCTGACAGGTTCCAGCTTAGCAATTAGACTCAGAGCTCATTATACTCAGAGGGTCCATCTGAAGAAGATGAGGTGAAAGTAGTTTATTTTTTTAAACTCCCCTCTGAGACTTAATATTTTAGTTTTGATTTATTTAATCATGGTTATGTTTTAAACAAAACTATGCTCATATAGAAAAGACCCACTGTCTGTTTGCCCCATAGCTATGAGAAAGTCACTGTGAAAATGCTTCATTTGGCCATGGGTCTCAAGTAGGAAAGTTTCCCCTCTTAGAGAGGGAATGAAGAGTAGAAAAGCCATAACTTTTAAACAGCAATCTCATCTCCATCCAAACAATTCAGACCAAAATGGCATTCTCTTTACAATAGAAAAATGTTTTATTTGTTTTCTCCACCAGGAAAGTGATCATTTCCGGAATTGTGAGGTGTCAGGAAAGTACCATGAAGTAGAGATACTGATTCATGGTCTGAGATAGGCAATTGCTAAATGCATGGGGAAGTTAGGAACATATGTAGTCCCACTGCAGGAAGAACAAATAGTAACAAATTCTTAAAAAGTGTTATGAGATTAACAAAATGTAACCTGTGTGTGGCAGAGTGCATCTGTTTTCTAGCCTGTAGTAGTCATCTTCCCTAACCTATCAAAGTAGAAAACAATTTACAGTTTTTGGTTTTATGATCTCTCATGCCTAAAAGTCTTCACTGGCCACTCCCAGGATTCTCTCTCTCTCTCTCTCTCTCTCTCTCTCTCTCTCTCTCTCTCTCTCTCTCCCTACCTATCTCTTCCCCCTTCCCACCCCCTCTTGTTGCCAATAACCAAATGTGATTCCACAGAAAAGAGAAAATACCCATTAAAGTATTTCAAGCCTTTCTTCACCAAGGCTTGAAACTAATGATGAGGATCACACTAGTCCTCTCCTGACCATCCTCCAGCAGGACACACCCATTAGAATGCACACACAGTAAAGTCACAGCATTTGTTAAAGGGAATTTACCTACATGTGGTTGCTTGCCTCAATTTTAATAATCAACCCAAGGATGCAGTTAAGCCCAACACAGTCCATGTACGTGGAAAAGACCCATGGAAAAAAATGTGCAAATGATCTTGAACAAAGAAGTGAACTGCTTCATTTTGAAGTAACCTCATATTCTCTGTGTTATGGGAAATTTATGTGATTTTCAAGGTAAAATTTGAATATAAGCAACTTTCACCTAACATGCTTACTTTAGAAATCAATCTGACCCACTCCATCAAAATTCCCACCCATCTTTATGATGTCCTTCCCCCATGCCCTACCTCACTGTATCAAAGTTCTTTACTAAAGGGGCAGGTAAATGTCTAAACGGTATTTTAGAACATTAATAAACATTAAAATGCTCGCAGCCTGACAGATAAAATGAGCCCTCTCAGGGCTTTTCAAAGTCTTTGAAGGATGGGTGTCCTAGGAATCTTCTTGTTCTCCCACCAGCTTTTTTCTCCTTAGGTCTCTTCCTCAAGCCCACATACAGCTCTTCTCCCCTTCAAGTCTCTCATTCTTATGATGCCACTTTGTTGCTCATAGAACTCCACTGTGTCCTACCCCTCCACCCCCGCAATATTGCTTCAACATTTCTCTGAATGCCTATTGCTTGTCTCCAAATGATATACCCTCAGTGCCATAAATGAGGATGAATGCTGGCCCTCTCATTCCGTTTCACACTTCCCTTCAGTCAAAATGTGTCCCCATTGTGGAAAGCAATGGTATTTTCTTGCTGTAGTGGCGTGGATTTAACCTGGTCCTTCAGGACCTATAGGCACTTCTGTCCTCAGCAATTATTGAAAGACCAGGCAATGCCATACCACAGGAGAAGTCACATGAGTTGATGAGTTGTCAGTGGTTGTTCTCTTTGCCACCTTTTCTGATTGATGCCAGCTCCCATATGCCAACTTTAATTAGATTGCTTTGATTCCGAGTCCCTTAACAGAATTGATGTGTGTGTGTGCACACATGCACGTGTGTGCTATCAAAGTGGGAATGATATTTACTCTACATAGTTCGCAGAGAAACTCTGAGGTCCAATTTGGCAGCCCTAGGACCAGCTTCCTGGCGTATGTAGCCAAGCCCCCACCTGGCCCATCAGAGTCCAAGGGGATTCTGAGTGACACTTGGCCAATCCATAGATCATTCCTGCTGTCTCTTCCATGGCTGATGCAGGACTTTCTCTCTCTATCCCCTGATGTGCCTTACCCACCAGCTATATAAACTCCATCTCTTCTGAGCCTTACTAGAATTAAAGCCCTGATTTGAGTGATGCCTTTTTGGGATAATGGCCTGAATGATTTCCCCAATGTAGAGCACCATCCATCCCATTGCCTTTCTCTACTTTAGTATCTGGGTCCCACTAGTCCTATCTTCTTGAAACTATAGACAATGTCCCTTCTCAGGACCTGATGACCAGAAAAGGAAGGCCTCTGCCACCTCAGGTTAAAGAGAAAGACTGCTCATGCATAGGAGTTCCCCCTGTAATGATAAGGGAATCTCTGTGTCTGGAGGAGGCACGTTCCACCACCTGTTAGTCACCACCACTCAGTCCTGCTCTGGGGCCTGGCATGATAATTAAGGGCTCCATATCACACTGCTTCCTTTAACCTTTGTTCCAGTCTTCACATTTGTAACAGGCTTTCTTTTTTTCAACTCAGATAAGAACTTATTTATAAGTAAAATGAGCATGTGATGCCATGAAATAAGAATTTAATCTACAGGAAAAAATTTTAAAAGAGAGAGTTAAAATGTAACAATGTTTTCTACCTATGTTTAAAATTTGAAATTCTAATGGCAGTTCCCAGTCAGGCAGGCAGTTGCCAAGGTTAACGACTCAGACTTTAGTGTTATGATAGTTTTTGGATATTGCAATCAGAGCATGTTTAAGGTAGGCTAGGCGAGGCTACGTGTTCAGCAGGTTAGGTGTTCTACATGCATTTTCAAGCTATGATATTTTCAATTTATGATGGGTTTACAAGCAAAATAGAGACAGACTCATAGAGAGCAGGCTGACAGCTGTCAGGGCGTGGGGGGTGAACTGGAGGTAGGTGGAGGGATTGAGCAAAAAAGAAAAAAGGAGAAAGAACTCATTGGCATGAAAAACAGTATGATTACGGGAATGTAACCCCATTGCAAGTTAGGAGTATTTCTATTATGATCATATAACTTTTTGAAAGGAAAAACAAATGAACAAACCTCATTTTCCCTCTGCCCTGAAAACACCAGACTACTTTGCTATTCTCCACCATGGAAAATACTTTAAATACTAGTTAGTTCTATGACTGCATAGATAATGGCAACGTAGGAAGAGATGTATGTTTTGTTGCTGCTAAAAATAAGTAGAGGCCCTGGCCATGTAGAAGAGTTGGTTAGAGTGTCATCCCCATATGCTGTAGTAGCAAGGTTCAATCCCCTGGTCAGGGAACATACAAGAATCAACCAATAAATTCATAAATAAGTGGAATAACAAACTGATGTTTTTTCCTCTCTCTCTCTATAATCAATATTTTTTTTAAAAAAAAAAAAGTAGAGCAAGCTGCACCTTAAGATGACTTCAAACCATGAAGTTGAACCATCTCAATGTTCTTTAATAAAAGCTAATTTGCGAGAGACAAAATGGCGGTAGAATAGATGAACCTATCCCAAGCCCTGTCCTGGAGCAAATAGAATGAGCATTTACCCTGAATTGGCGAAGGAGACTCAGCTGGTGAGAAAATTTGCAGCCAGGAAGGACAGAGGACCCCTGGAGAAAGCCCAGGGCACTGTGACCACGTGAGCAGTAGACAAGTGAGCAGCCCGCTCCTATCCAAGGAGCAGCAGCCCTGCAAGCAGACTTCCCCAGGCCTATGAGCAACAGCTTCACGTGGCTTGCCCCTGTCCAAGGAGCAGCAGCTGTGTTAGTGGCCCACTCCTCCATCTGAGGAGCAGCAGCCGACGAGTAGTCCATCCACAACTGAGGAGCAGCAGCCCCATGCAGCCCATCCCCATCTGAGGAGGAGCACCTGCGTGCAGCCCACACCCTGCACCTGTCTGAGGAGCAGTAGCTGCGTGAGCAACCTGACGCTATCTGAGGAGCAGCAGCTCCATGAGCAGCCTGACCCAGTCCAAGGAGCAGCAGCCACATACAGCCTGAAACCATCTGATGAGCACCAGCCAGGTGAGCGGTCTGCCCCCATCTAAGTAGCAGCAGCCACATGAGCAGTCCACCCCGATCCGAGGAGCAGCAGTCACACCAGCAACCCTCCCCCATCTAAAGAGCAGCAGCCACGTGCATCCCGTTCCCATCTGAGGAGCAGCAGCCTTGTGATCAGCCCACCCCCATCTGAGGAATAGCAGCTGTGCGAGCAGCCTGCCCCCAAGAGCCAGAGGAGACCACTGCTGTAAACAGCAACCACCAGAGGAGCTGCTGCCAACTGAGGAGCAGCCGCTGCTGTGACCACCTAAACAACAACCGTAGCCTGAGGAGCCACTACCACCCATGGAGCAGCCCCTGCACAACTCAACATCGAGATCAGTTGGTGAGATAAAAAATGGGTAGACAAAGAAACCCACAAAGGAAAGAAAATGAGATCACCAAAAAAGCAGCTAAGTGAAACAGAGGCATGCAACCTGTCAGAAAAAGAATGCAGACTAAGGGTCATACCGTTCATAAACCAGATGGATGAAAAAAATCAACAACTTATATAAGAATCAAGAAGAAATAAAGAGTGATTTAGCTGCAATAAAAACATCTGGGAAAGTTTTAACAGTAGACTAAGAGAAGCACAGGACTGAATTAGCAAATTAGAAGACAGGAAAGCAAAACACACCCAAACTGAACTAAAATTGGTGAAAATAATTAAAAGGCAGGAGGAGAGCCTAAGGGAACTTTGGGACAACATGAAATGAAGCAACATTAGAATAATATGGGTGCCAGATTGACAGGAAGAGGAACAAGGGTTAGAAAACCTATTTGAAGAAATAATGTCAGAAAACTTTCCTGATGTGGGGAAGAAAAAAGTCACACAAGCACAGAGAGTCCCAAACAAGTAGAAACTGAAAAGACCCGTACCAAGGCACATCATAATTATGATGTCAAATGTTCAGGACAAAGAGAGAATCTTAAAGGCTGCAAGAGAGAGAGACAGAAAGTTACATATAAGGTTTCTCCCATTAGATTATCAAATGATTTCTCAAGAGAAACACATCAGGCCAGAAAAGAATGGAAGGAAATTTACAAAGTGATGCAAAGCAAGGGACTGAATCCAAGAATACTTTATCCAGAAAGGCTATGATTCAAAATTGAAGGGGAAATACGGAGCTTCACAGACAAAAAAAAAAAAAAAAAAAAAAAAAAAAAGGCTAAGGGAATTTATCACTACCAAGCCACCAAAAAAATTAAGATACCTAAGAATAAACTTAACTAAGGAGGTAAAAGACCTATATACGTGGAAAACTACAGGACACTGAAAAAAGATAGAGGAAGACATAAACAAATCGAAGAACATACCGTGTTCATGGATTGGTAGAATCAACATCATTAAAATGTCCATACTACTCAAAATGATCTGTAGATTCAATGCACTCTCTATTAAAATACCAATGGCATATTTCACAAACATAGAATGAACTTTCCAAAAATTCATCTGGAATAAAAAAGACCAAGAATGGCTGCAGCAATCCTGAGAAAGAAGAACAAAGTAGGAGAGATCTCAATACCAGATATCAAGCTGTATTACAAAGCCACTGCTCTCAAAACAGCCTGGTACTGGCACAAGAACAGATATATATATCAATGGAATAGAATAGAGAACCCAGAAATCAACCCAAACCACTATGTTCAATTAATATTTGATAAAGGATGCATTAACATATAATGGAGTCAAGACAGTCTCTTCAATAAATGATGTTGGGAAAATTGGACAGATACATACAAAAAAAAAAAAAGAAAGAAACTAGACCACAAACTTACACTATACACAAAAATAAACTCAAAATGGCTAAAGGACATAAACATAAGATGGGAAACCATAAAAATAATAGAGGAATCCATAGGCAGAAAAATTTCAAACATATGCCAAAGTAATTTCTTCACTGATACTGCTTCTAGGGCAATGGGAACTAAAGATAAAATAAACGAATGGGACTACATTAAAATAAAAAGCTTTTGCACAGCAAAGGAAACCATCAACAAAACAACAAGAAAGCCCATTGAATGGGAGGACATATTTGCCAATGTTATCACTGATGAGGGTTTAACCTCCAACATTCACAGGGAACTCATACAACTTCACAAAAAGAAGATAAACAACCCAATCCAAAAATGGGCAATGGACCTAAATAGATACTTTTAGAAAGAAGACAGAAGGAAGGCCAAGAGACATATGAAAACATGCTTAAAGTCAGTAATCATCCGAGAGATGCAAATCAAAACAACAATGCAGTACCATCTCACACCTGTCAGAATGGCTATCATCAACAAATCTACAAAGGACAAGTGCTGGCGAGCATGCAGAGAAAAAGTAACCCTCATGCACTGCTGGTGGGAATGCAGACTGGTGAAGCTACTGTGGAGAACAATATGCAGTTTCCTCAAAAAATTAAAAACGGAACTCCCATTTGACGCAGTGATCCCACTTCTAGGAATTTATCACAAGAAACTAGAAACACCAATTAGAAAAGATATATGCACCCCTATGTTCATAGTGGCACAGCTCACTATAGCTAAGATATGTTAACAGCCTAAGTGCCCATTAGGGGCTGAGTGGATTAGAAAACCGTGGTACATCTACACAATGGAATACTACACTGCAGTAAAAAAGAAGGAATTATTACCATTTGCAACAGCATGGATGGAACTGGAGAGCATTATGCTAAGTGAAATAAGCCAGTCAGAGAAAGATAAATATCACACGATCTCACTCATTTATGCAATAAAATGAACAACATAAGCTGATGAACAAAAACAGATCCAGAGACAGAGAAGCATCGATCAGACTGTCAAAACTCAGAAGTAAGGTAGGGTAGTGTGGGGGTAAGAGGGAGAGATCAACCAAAGGACTTATATGAATGCATATAAGCCTAACCAATGGACACAGACAACAGGGGGATGAAGGCATGAGTGGGGGTTTGGGGAAGTAATGGGGGGATAAAGACACATATGTAATACCTTAATCAATAAAGAAATTTAAAAAAATAAAATAAAATAAAAGCTAATTGCTTCCTTCTATTTAATTGCTTATTTATATTTTAAGCCTTCCCTTATTACTGGGGGTTGCATGTAGAAATGTCATGGGGTTTGACTAGCATAATGTGGCACATAGAATTAGATGGTTTGAATATAAAAACCTTTCTGATTGAGACCTGAGAGAAAAGTTTGTCTAAAATACAGGGGGATGCAACAGTCAGCTTTCAGATCCCAAAGAGTCATAGCAGCTAGACTAATTTATTATTGAGTGATTTTAATGTCTTTATAAAAGCTACAATTTTCATTTGGTTGTTGAAGAGAGGTGATACTGCTTTTATAAAAGATTGAATTATCTTTGATCCTCTTACTCCTGGTTGAGAAGTTTGAATGTGCTGTTTAACAAAATCAAAATGTGAAGATATAATAATTTTTTTCTTTTGATTTCTCAGGTGTGGGATCTTCTTGTCACATTTATTCTGTGTTGCTTCCAAAAAAAATTATAGGAAGTTAAAAATGTGGGAAACCATGGTTGCACTCATCAAAATAGGCATACAGAATTACTATCATATATTTTCAGTACCTTCAGAGAATGTATTGTGCTTGGTATATTTTAATTATACATGGCATAAGGCAGGAGCTAATCACATCCCTGCACACCACATTCTGGAGTTGAAAGCCTGGTACACCAGAGGCAGAGCCTTGGTGATACTATAACAATCTTATTTGGAGGATGTGAAGGTTTGTAATGATGGGACTATTTAAAATTAACACACTGGCAAGTAGCTGAGCCCTTCTATCCAGTGTGGAAGTCCATTACATTTTAAAGCACATATGAAGGACTAGGGGAAAACAAAAGAAAAATTAAGTGAGTCAACACATTTATAAGAAAAAATAAAAAGAATCAAAATGATTAGGTTCAGAGATGAGTAGGGTAAAGAGGAAGTTCAATTTTATGAAGGCTCTACCATTTGATTGTTGTCTGTATTAGGGTAACCACTTTCTCTTTGCAGAACTGTGTGTCTCCTGAAAGCCATGGCTAAAGAAAACCACCATCTTGCTCTGTGGCATTATGGAAGCAGATTGTGACCATTGTGCTATATTGTGACATCAAGTGCCAAGAAGGATGGGGCCTTAACATGCAAGAGTAGATCTAAAGCAATCTACTGGCTTAAATAATAATTTTGTAGTGACTTAATGGATTTTATGTCTAAGTTAGGGTTGTTTTATATATATATCATCAGTATTACTGGGAGTCTATAAGTGCATGACATTTGGGGAAATAACTACCATTTAGCCATCCATTAAATAAATGTATTGAAGAAATACACAAATTGCCAACATTTATTGAGTGTTTTTGTTTGTTTTGCTCTTCATGTATATTAACCACTTAAATCAATATAATTGCCTTGTGAAGCAGGTACTATTATTATTCCCATTTTACAGATGAAAAACTGTAAAGGCTAAATTGCTAAAAAAAAAAAAAAAAAAAAAAAAGTTAGCTACTTAAAAAAGCTAAATTCATTCCCTAAAGTCACATAATAGTAAATGGCATAATCTGGATTAAAACTCAGGCATTCTACATCTTACACTTGTGTTCTTAACCACTCAGCTACGTAGGATTTTTTTTTAAGTGTATAGATGTATTTATTTACTGCAAATTTTGCAGACAGAATTTGATCAAATATAAATGACTGTTCTGAAAGCTGATATTAACTAACTAGAGGCCCGGTGCATGAAATTCATGCACGGGTAGGGTCCCTAGGCCTGGCTGGCGATCAGGGGTGATCTGTGGGGAGACCAGCAGAGTGATCAGGGGAGGGGGGAGCCCGCTGGCACCTACCTTGGCTGGCCTGGCACTGCCTGCTTGCTGGCCCCACCCACCGCCACCAGTCACCTCCCTCTGCAGGGTGACTGGTGGGGTGATCAGGGAGGCCCCACGCTGGCACCCACCTAGGGCCTGAAGGCTGGGGGCAGCTCCTGCCCCATGGTGGTCAGTGCGCATCATAACGACCAGTCATTCCACTGGTCCTTTCACCATTTGGTCGATTTGCATATTAGGCTTTTATTATCCTGTACTAGAGGCCCGGTGCACAAAAATTTGTGCACTCGGGGGGGGGGGGGGGTCCCTCAGCCCGGCCTGTGACCTCTCACAGTCTGGGACACCTCGGGAGATAACGACCTGCTGGCTTAGGCCTGCTCCCCGGTGGCAGAGGGCAGGCCCAATTCCCAGGTGCAGCCCCTGGTCTGGGTCAGATCAGGGCCAATTGGGGAGTTGGGGCGCCGCCCCCTGTCATGCACAGAACAGGGCGGATCGGGAGGTTGCGATGCCACCCTCAGTCATGCTCAGGGTAGGGCCGATTGGGGGGTTGGGGCACCGCCCTGTCACACTCAAGGAAGGGTCGATGGGGAGGTTGCGGCACCACCCCCTATCACGCACCGAGCAGGGCCGATCAGGGGGTTGAGGAGCTCCCCCCTGTCACTCACAGAGTAGGGCCGATAGGGGAGTTGGGACGCCACATCCTGTCACACACAGAGCCGCAGGGTGATCAGGGGGTTGGGGCACCTTCCCCTGTCACAAACAGAGCAGGGCAGATAGGGAGGTTGTGGCCCCGCCCTCTTTCTCACACAGAGCCACAGGGCGATCAGGGGGTTTGGGCGCTGCCCCCTGTCACACTGATCCTGGTGCTGGGAGACATATTACCTTTTTACTATATAGGATAGAGGCCTGGTGCAGGGGTGGGGGCCGGCTGGTTTGCCCTGAAGTGTGTCCTGGATCAGGGTGGGGGTCCCCACTGGGGTTCCTGGCCAGCCTGGATGAGTGGATTATGGCTGTTTGCAGCTGGTCACACACCCTTCAGGGTGGTGGTCCCGCTTGGGTGCCTGGCCAGCCTGGGTGAGGGGATGATGGCTGTTTGCAGCTGGTCAAACACCCTTCAGGGTGGGGGTCCCCAGTGGGGTGCCTGGCCAGTCTGGGTGAGGTGCTGAGGGCTGTTTTCAGGCTCTCGGGTGACTGAAGCTCCCAACTGCTCCTTTTTTTTCTTTTTTTTTTTTTATTCTGGGCCAGCTTTAGCTCTGGCTCCAGCTCTGAGGCCTCTGCTGCTGAAAGCAGGTATCTGGTTTGTTTGGGTTCTATAAGCGAAACACTGTATCAACTCCAGCTGTGAGATCCCCGGCCAGCTGAAAGCAGGTTTCTGGGGTTTTGTTTAGCTCCTATATTTGTAACAATGTTTCAAACTGCAAGCTCAGAGGCAGGCAAGGCAGGTGGGGAACATTGGATTCCTCCGTCACTGAAGCAAGCAAGCCTCATGTTAGCTTCAAGCTGCCTGGCTGCTGGCCGCCATCTTGGCTGGCAGTTAATTTGCATATCGCCCTAATTAGCTAATGGGAAGGGTAGCGGACGTACGGCTAATTACCATGTTTCTCTTTTATTAGGATAATAAAAGAGAAACATGCAAATTAGCACCCTTCTGCTACGCTCAAGCCACGCCCAAGCCACACCCACCAGCCAATGAGGAGTGGGTATGCAAATCAACCAAACAAAGATGGCAGGTAATTTGCATACACAGAGCAGAGTGGGAGAGCTGACAGCTTGGAGGGACGTGGCTCCCTCGGTTGCTCCCTTGGGGGGACATGGCTCTGGAGAGCAGAGCAGGAGAGCTGGAGGCTTGGTGGGGTGTGGTTCCCTTGGTCGGAAAAAACCCAGAGCATGGGGAGCACCAGGAATTCTGGGAATAGTAGTTTTGGTGGCAGCCCCAGGACTGGAAGTGGAAGCCCAGAGCATGGGGAGCACCAGGAATGCTTGGAATCGTAGTTCTGGTGGCAGATGGCTCTCCTAGACACTAGAGCAGTGATGGCGAACCTATGACATGCATGTCAGAGGTGACAAGCATGGACAGAGACAAAAAATTGCATAATTCAAATATTTGTCTCTCTCAACGGCCAGAGTTGGGCATCACTCGAGTAATATTATTACTCACGTTACTCATGATCAATAATGCAATTCTAAAACCGGATGCAAACATGTACATCAGTGTTGCATAGCAAAGATACATAGTGAAAACATCCAAGATACATTGTTCCAATATTGACATTAATATAAAAAGGTTCAGAACCAAGATGGCGGCATAGGTTAACGCAAGAGTTTGCTGCTTTGAACAACTACTTCAAAAGTGAAACTAAAACACGGAACGGACATCACCCAGAACCACAGGAACGCTGGCTGAGTGGAAGTCCTACAACTAGGAGGAAAGAGAAACGCACACGGACACTCAGAGGAGGCGCAGTGGTGAAGTCAAATTCTGAGGTGCGGAGTGCGCGGAGCGGGCTGGCGGCGGAGGGCGCGGTTGTTGTTTTCAATCGGGAGGGAGTCCCAGACTCTGAGCACCAGATCCGGGCGAGTCTTTAGGGACCCAGACTCAAACGGGAGAAGCGGGACTGTCTGGCTTCGGTCAGAGTGAGTGCAGCTTTCTCTCCGAGCTTTGCAGCGGGTGCTGGGACTCAGAGAGGCAGAGCCCCTGGGGACAGGACTGAGAGCCGCCATAACTGCTCTCTCCGGCCCACCCTGTTGATCCTGTGCGACCCGCCCCGCCCAAGCCCTGCACAGAGGCATTTGCCGGATAGCCTCAGGCAAAGGCTAGATTAGCACCTCCCTAGAGGACAGAAGTTCTCTCACTGCTGACACAGCTGATTCTCATAGCCACTTGGCCTGGAGGTCAAACCCTCCCTGGAATTAGCTACAACAATCAAGATTTAACTATAAGACTTCGAACAAAGACCACTAGGGGGTACACCAAGGAAGCATAACAAAATGCGGAGACAAAGAAACAGGACAAAATTGTCAATGGAAGATATAGAGTTCAGAACCACACTTTTAAGGTCTCTCAAGAACTGTTTAGAAGCTGTCGATAAACTTAATGAGATCTACACAAAAACTAATAAGACCCTCGATCTTATATTGGGGAACCAACGAGAAATTAAGCATACACGGACTGAAATAACGAATATTATACAGACGCCCGACAGCAGACCAGAGGAGCGCAAGAATCAAGTCAATGATTTGAAATGCGAGGAAGCAAAAAACATCCAACCGGAAAAGCAAAATGAAAAAAGAATCCAAAAATGCGAGGATAGTGTAAGGAGCCTCTGGGACAGCTTCAAGCGTACCAACATCAGAATTATAGGGGTGCCAGAAGATGAGAGAGAGCAAGATATTGAAAACCTATTTGAAGAAATAATGACAGAAAACTTCCCCCACCTGGTGAAAGAAATGGACTTACAGGTCCAAGAAGCGCGGAGAACCCCAAACAAAAGGAATCCAAAGAGGACCACACCAAGACACATCATAATTAAAATGCCAAGAGCAAAAGATAAAGAGAGAATCTTAAAAACAGCAAGAGAAAGAAACTCAGTTACCTACAAGGGAATACCCATACGACTGTCAGCTGATTTCTCAACAGAAACTTTGCAGGCCAGAAGGGAGTGGCAAGAAATATTCAAAGTGATGAATACCAAGAACCTACAACCAAGATTACTTTGTCCAGCAAAGCTATCATTCAGAATTGAAGGTCAGATAAAGAGCTTCACAGATAAGGAAAAGCTAAAGGAGTTCATCACCACCAAACCAGGATTATATGAAATGCTGAAAGGTATCCTTTAAGAAGAGGAAGAGGAAGAAAAAGGTAAAGATACAAATTATGAACAACAAATATGCATCTATCAACAAGTGAATCTAAGAATCAAGTGAATTAATAATCTGATGAACAGAATGAACTGTTGATTATAATAGAATCAGGGACATAGAAAGGGAATGGACTGACTATTCTTGGGGGGGAAAGGGGTGTGGGAGATGTGGGAAGAGACTGGACAAAAATCGTGCACCTATGGATGAGGACAGTGGGTGGGGAGTGAGGGCGGAGGGTGGGGCGGGAACTGGGAAGAGGGGAGTTATGGGGGGAAAAAAAAAGAGGAACAAATGTAATAATCTGAACAATAAAGATTTAATTAAAAAAAAAAGAAAAAAAAGAAAAAAAAAGAAAAAGGTTGAGAATTGCACTATAAAGAGATTAATCTTTACTCATGACATTTTATTTTTACTTGAGTGACAAAATGCCCAATTCTGGAAATGGCCTCGTTATTGTCAACATGTACCTCGGGTAAGCTTCCCTTGCGTTCGGGTGCATTTGGCAAATGGATGCAATTGATTGCCATGTTCGTTAGGAGACAGGAGTGGGAGGGTTAGAAGAAAAAGATATACAGTGCAACAGTGCTCAATGAGACATTCTGCATGTCGGATAATTGATTACAGCACCATATATTTGTTGGTAATGCATACTATTTTTGAATTGTTTTGCACCAGGAGTCAGTGCAACAACACTGCAAAAAGTTAATAGGTAAGAAACCTATCAACCTTTTATAAAAAAAAAAAAGCTATGATTTATATTTATTTATTTTTGTAGCCTTGTGATGGAGCATCAAAAAAATAAAAAAACAAGACTGAATGATAAAGGAAGTGGAAGTAGCAGTAGCTGACCCTTTCAATACATATGGATCGAGATGTACAGGATTGTGGACAGAAACAACAGATCATTGTGCATACTGTGTAATGAAACGGTAGTAAGCAGAACATGGAATGTAAAGAGACATTTGAAACTAATCATTGTCAGCTCTTGAAAAAAAGTATCGATGAAAGGAAGGAATACATTTCTAGGCAGCTACACCTCTATAAAAGTCAATCAAATTCCATCATTAAATTTGTAAGATGCTCTACAAATTTAACATCAGCAAGTTACTGTATTGCTCACTCCATAGCTCAGCATGGAAAAGCCCTCAGTGACGGAGAATTTATTAAGGAAACACTTCTAAGATGTGCACCAGCTCTATTTCACGATATGAAAAATAAAGATGATATTATTAAAAGAATTTCTGAGTTACCACTCAGTAGAAATACTATCAAAGACAGAATAATAGATCTTAACAAAAACATACAACATCAATTAAAAAAAGACTTAAATAGTTGTAAATATTTTTTGATTTCTCTTGATGAAACTACTGATGTCACATGAAATGCTTGGTTGGCCATTATTGCTAAATATTCTGATGGTCTCACAATGAGAGAAGAGTTGATAAAGTTAGAATCAGTGCCAATAAGTACATCAGGAAACGAAATATGTAAGGTTGTTATAAAAACATTCAGTGACCTAAACATTGATATCTCTAAAATTGTGTCAGTCACGACAGATGGGGCAACAAATATGGTGGGGAAAAAATGTGGGATTCCTGAAATTGTTTATGGAAGCTATTAGACATCCACTTGTACTTTTTCATCGCATTATCCATCAGGAGGTGTTGTGTGCCAAATCGGGATTTTCAGAATTGAATGATTTAATGTCAGTTGTAACAAAAATTGTGAATTTTATAGGTTCTCAACCCCTTCACAAGCGAGAATTTTCTGCACTTTTACAGGAAGTTTATTCAACCTACAGTGGACTACTGATGTTTAATAATGTGAGATGGCTGAGTTGAGGTAAAGTACTTGAACGATTTGTGGAGTGCTTTGAAGAAATTACTGTATTTATTGAGAATAAGGATCTGGCAAACTTTCCTCAGATCAATGATCATAAGTGGGTCAGCAATTTGATGTTTTTTACAGATCTCTCTGTTCATATGAATGAACTGAACTTAAAATTACAAAGTTTTGGCAAAAGTATTGACGTTATGTTTGGATACATCAAATCTTTTGAAAGTGAACTTAAAATTTTCAAGCGAGATATTGAAACTAAAACTTATAAGTATTTTCCTCAGATAAAAAAGTATTTCGAGAAGGCCACTACAACGAGTGTAATAGAGTCCATACTTATGTACCAGAATATAGTAACTCGTTATTTGAATAGTTCAGCGAAAGATTCAACCAATTTAGAAGCCTAAAACAGACCATTAAAATAATTAAGTATCTGGATGTAGTTGTTTACAGTACTTTGGAATTAAAGGATTTCCAGTAGATGCAAATTGACGACTTAAAGATGCAACTTGCAGATTTTCAAGGTAGCATTTGGACTCATGTGTTTGTTGACTTAAGGTCAAAACTTGAAAATCTGGAACAATATCTTTTGAATAATGAAGAAAAGTGCAACTACGAACAAGAAATTTTGAATCCTTGGAACAGAGTACCTGACACTTTTAGCAACATAAAAAAATCTAGCGATGGCTTTGCTAACAATTTTTTCATCAACATATTTTTGTGAGACTTTGTTCTCAGCATTAAATAATATTAAAACAAACAAAAGAAACCAGCTAACAGATGAAGTTAGTGGCCCTTGCTTGGCCTTGAAGTGCACCAAGTATGAACCTGCAATTGAAGAATTAGCAGACAAACTTCAGCACCAAAAAAGTCACTAATTTCTAGTTTTCGTACCATTTGATTATCATTGTTTTTATTATTATTTTTTCCTAAATGTACATTGTTTTTCTGTTTTTGTTCATTTTATACATATTTTTTGGTTGATTTTTCTTTGTTAAATGGCATTTAAATATCAACACTAATAAAAGAGAAAAATGGTAATTGGCGTATGAGCTACCCTTTTCATTGGCTAATCAGGGCTATATGCAAATTAACTGCCAACTAAGATTGGCAGTTAACTGCCAACAAGATGGCAGTTAATTTGCATATGTAGGCACAATGCAGGGAGGCGAAAGGGAAAGCAGGAAGAAGCCCCCTGCCACTGACAGTGATCGGAAACCCAGGGGGGAGCTAAGAGCTGGGGGGCAGGGCAAAGGCGGCCCCAGGGCCCCAGGGCCGCCTTTGCCCTGCCCCTCAGCCGTGATCAGAGAATCAGGTGCCTTTTCTGCCCTGGCCAGTGATAGCAGGAAGTAGGGGTGGAGCCAGCGATGGGAGCTGGGCACGGTCGAAGCTGGCAGTCCCAGGAGCTAGGGGTCCCTTGCCTGGGCCTAAAGCGAAGCCCACGATCGCGGGGCCGCTGCAGCTGCAGGTCCCCACTGCCCGGGCCGGATGCCTAGGCCAGAGGCGTCAGGCCTGGGCAAGCGGCCGATCCTGTGATTGGAGGGTGATGGGGGTCAACGCCTGAGGGCTCCCAGTATGTGAGAGGGGGCAGGCTGGGCTGAGGGACACTCCCCCCCCCCACACACACACACCCAGTGCACGAATTTCGTGCACCGGGCCCCTAGTATAAAATAAATATCAAAAATATAAATCTTTTTTTTACTATGGTTGCAAATATAAAAAAAAATTTATGAATATTTCTATATGTGACATGGCACCAGAGTTAAGTTAGGGTTTTTCAAAATTTTGACACGTCGAACTCAAAAGGTTCGCCATCACTGCACTAGAGCAAAGTGAGCCTGGAGCACTGTTGCAGTTGGGGATGGAGGGAAAGCAAAGGTGAGAGACATAAGTAAAATCAGAGTGTCTAGGAAAAATTAAAGGGAAGATATTCTAAAACTTCCAGTAAATCTCCACCAATGGAGCAAAGAAAAAAAAAAAATGCCTCTATTATTCTGTGAGCAACAAACCAAACTGGGTTGGGGGCCTCAAACAATTCGCTCATACGATTGCAAAGACAGACAGAAACTCCCAGATTGGAGAAGGTGCAGGTCAGGCTGAGGGACCCCCCCCCCACCCCCTGTCCACCACACCACCCCCTCCAGTGCACAAATCTTCATGCACTGGGTCCCTAGTGTAGGATCATTGCTATAGGACAGAATCTATTAATTATCTCCTTAATAACAATTACCTATTTCTTATTTTTCCAGAAGCTTTGTGATTCTTATTTTACTTGTGAGACATAGTTTTCATGTTTTGAAATAAAACATCCCACTCTCTTCTCTAGTTATTTTAAGGGGGGTAATGACTATCATTGTAAATGTCACTGAACTTGGAGGTATTACTGACCAGATGGCTCTGTTTCTAATGTAAAACCACAGCAGGCACATGGCTTCCAGGATTGGTGAGGTTTAGAGACAAGGGTTCAGAAGAACATCTTAATAGATAAGAATGAGAAGTAGTTATAATAAATTGTGAGACTGCTCAGTACCATCTGCTTTTAGTGATCCTTTCACTTTTCTTTTATCATAATCTATGAACTTCACCCATCATGGCTTCCTTGGGCTGTTGAAGCAGTAGTAAGGGGAAAAAATTCAAACCATATAAAATATAAGCAGATATTCATCAAAAACAAAAGTTCACATTGTGTCATATATGTACAAGTCTCTGTTTTGTGAATGAACAAAAATATTATGAATAAAATTGCAATCCCTGTTTACCTTTCCCAGTCCTAATTCTCTTCTTCCCTCTCCAGGGTAAATGCTGTCACAAACCTGGTGAGTGTAACTTTTAAGTCTATTTTTAATATATTTTTGTTTTTATATGTTATAACAAACTATATGTAACATTATTCTTATGATTTTTAAAATTTTGACATATTATATTATACATATCTCTTTTTATCTCACTTTTTCATTCCATATTATTTTTAAGATCTCATCATGATGATATATAGTTCATTCATTTTAATTGCTATGTGAGATTAACATATAAATTAATACATTCCATAATCATGGAAATATAGAATATTTATAATGTCTCTTTCGATAAAAATTGTGTTTATAAACATCTTTGTCTGATTTTTTTATTCTTATGTGCACATGAGAATTTTTTAAGAGTATATAACTAGAAATGGATATGTTGAGAAATAAGATATGTGCATTTTCAATCTTACTGGAAATTGGAATATTTCTTTTGAAAGTGGCTGATCTCATTTACATACCCATCTAAAGTATATAAAAATTCTTGTTTATTCACCAATACTCAGATTTAAAAGATTTTGTCAATCTGATGGATATATTATCACCCAACAATTTGATTCCTAGGTATATATCACCAAAAATCTAAAACAATATTTCAAATAGATATGCTAGTATGTTCATTGCAGCATTACTTACAACTAGAGGCCCGGTGCACAAAGTTCGTGCACAGGTGGGGTCCCTCCACCTGGCCAGTGATCGGGCCTGATCAGGGCCATCTCACCCAGTCCCAATCGGTGCCGATTGAGGCCAGTGGCAGGGGAGGGACTGTGGGAGGGACACGGGAGGGCTTCAGGGCATGTCCGGCCCCATATCACCCAGTCCCAATTGGCCAGACCCAAGCAGCAAGCTAATCTACCAGTCGGAGCATCTGCCCCCTGGTGGTCAGTGCACATCATAGTGACCGATCGGTTGACCACTCGGTTGGACACTTAGCATACTAGGCTTTTATATATATAGACTAGAGGCCCAGAGCGCGAAATCACGGGAGACCCAGAAACCTGCCACACCGTGAGAACTGCAGCATCACAAGACCCATACCTGCCGCGCCACGAGATCGAGACCTGCCACGCCACAAGACCCATCAATGTACCTCCTGGTGACTGGCCATTTGGTCGTTATGGTGTTATGGTCACTGGCTTTTTAAATATAGATTGTAACTCACAGCACAGAATGCTTGGCACGCACTTTCCCTCCCAGCCCCTGGTCTTGGAGACCTCATGTCCTTCCAGGGCTCTGCTCACCCTCTTCAGCTGCCACATGAAGTAAATTGCATCATGTGTGTGGAAACCCTTTGCAGGCTCCATGGGTGTGTCTTTACTTCGCTGCAGTTCTGATTACCCCAACGTAAGAAGAGACACACTTATAATCAGGTAGCACCATTGTGGTAAGACCCCTGCTCAGCCTACTGCAGAGGTTTTAAATAGGCTATGGGTCACCCTAGATGGTTTTGCTCAGTGGATAGAGCCATGACCTGCGGACTGAAAGGTCCTGGGTTCAATTCTGGTCAAGGGCACATTCCTGGGTTGCGGGCTCAATCCCTAGTAGGGGGCGTGCAGGAGGTTGCAGATCAATTCTCTCTCATCATTGATGTTTCTATCTCTCCCTCTGCCTTCCTCTCTGAAATCAATAAAAATATAACAAAAATAAAAATAAATAGGCCATGAATCAAATGTCACTGCTCTCCATCCATCCAGTCCCCTCATACCCTATTTTGTCTTCGTTCCCCGCCCCCCCAACACTCTGTTAGGGTCTGTAAAATAGGGTCAGGATTTCTACTTCAACCAAGGGCTACACTTCCACATGGCCCTCCTTCCCTGCCCACCTCTGTCTCAGTCCTGTGGGTTCTCTCCCTCACTCCCTTCCATCTAACTTGGTGGGCCCTGCTCTGCCCCCTCCTCCTGTGGTCTCCTGCCTGCAGCCTCCCCCTTTCTCCTCCAGGGATGGAGCTCCCCAAGGGCTGTGCGGGGTGAGGCAGGGCTGATATAAAGTACAGCATAGGATATATAGTCAATAACATTGTAATAACTATGTATGGTGCCAGGTGTGTACAAGACTTATTGGGGGATCACGTCATAAATTACATAATTGTTTAGCCACCATGCTGCACACTTGAAACTAATATAAAAAAATGTTGAGTGTCAACTGTAATAGAAAAAAATCTTATGGATATAAAATAGTATCTAAGAACCTAACTTCATTTTAAAGTGAATATAAAACCATAACATAATTAGCATTATTATAAAGTATTATGAAGTGAGAAATTAGAATTTTAATATCCTCTTGCTCAGGTTTTCCTATATTTTACATTCCAATGATTTGAGCAAACTACAAGGAAATATATTAATAATCTGCTAAGAATTTCTATAAGTGACTATGCAACTAGAAGTAGTAGAAAGTACACTGCCGGGAGCCGGTCCATGATTGCTGTTTCAAGGGACCTGGCATATATGGCATACTGTTCTTAATATGTTTGCTCACCTTCTTGGCACTATGTGTTTTAACCAAGGTCACCTCTGAGAAAGGTTGTTTCCCCAGGTAGGGATTTTCCCCTGAAGTTAGGGAGGGAATAAAACCCCTTAACTAAGTGCCAGGCGGGTAATTAATCACTTTAACTACGAACAATCATGCTTAAGCTACATAATCTTTACTCCCTGGAATGGAGATAAGAAACGCCCTAACCTTTGGAATAGAGATTGATGGGATTGAATCAACTGGTATAAATACAGATGTAACAAGACAGAAAGAGACAGAGCTTAGAAGAGAATTTAGAACACAGAACTTAGGAGACAGGGCTTGGAAGACAGGACCAAGAGAGACAGAGCCTAGGCACAGAACCTACACAGAACGTTCTCTAGAGACAGAAGAACTTCGCTGGAGAGAGCATGCCGGAGGATCCTGGACAGAAACTGGCCTCAGAACCTAGAGACAGAGCCTGGCGAGAGAACATGGCAGGGGATCCTGGACTGAACCTGACTGCAGAGATTGGCAGGAGAGCCTGACTAGAACCTGGCTACTGAACCTGACTGGAGAACCTGGACAGAACCTCTCTGGAGATCCAGAGCAGAACCTCTCTGGAGATCCAGACCAGAACTTGGCTGGAGATCCTGGCTAGGCTGCTGATCAACTGAACGCTGTCTCCGTGCCATTCCTTCTTCGCCGACTCCATCCACACCTTTGGGGACCCCTGGACCCGCTGGAGTTGGACCCAGATCAATGAACCAAGACTTGTTTCTTTGAAAAGATAAACAAGTTTGACAAACATTTACTTTTTTTATCTTTACAATAGAAATATTTGATAAGATTGTCAAAGAAAAAAAAAATATGCCGGGGTCCAACCCCAGCGGGTCCAGGGGTCCCCAAAGGTGTGGACGGAGTCGGCGAAGAAGGAAGGGCACGGAGATAGCGTTCAGTTGATCAGCAGCCTAGCCAGGATCTCCAGCCAAGTTCTGGTCTGGATCTCCAGAGAGGTTCTGTTCTGGATCTCCAGAGAGGTTCTGTCCAGGTTCTCCAGTCAGGTTCAGTAGCCAGGTTCTAGTCAGGCTCTCCTGCCAATCTCCGCAGTCAGGTTCAGTCCAGGATCCCCTGCCATGCTCTCTTGCCAGGCTCCGCCTCCAGGCTCCGAGGCCAGTCCCTGTCCAGGATCCTCTGGCATGCTCTCTCCAGCGAAGTTCTTCTGTCTCTAGAGAACGTTCTGTGTAGGTTCTGTGCCTAGGCTCTGTCTCTCTTGGTCCTGTCTTCCAAGCCCTGTCTCCTAAGTTCTGTGTTCTAAATTCTCTTCTAAGCTCTGTCTCTTTCTGTCTTGTTACATCTGTATTTATACCAGTTGATTCAATCCCATCAATCTCTATTCCAAAGGTTAGGGCGTTTCTTATCTCCATTCCAGGGAGTAAAGATTATGTAGCTTAAGCATGATTGTTCGTAGTTAAAGTGATTAATTACCCACCTGGCACTTAGTTAAGGGGTTTTATTCCCTCCCTAACTTCAGGGGAAAATCCCTACCTGGGGAAACAACCTTTCTCAGAGGTGACCTTGGTTAAAACACATAGTGCCAAGAAGGTGAGCAAACATATTAAGAACAGTATGCCATATATGCCAGGTCCCTTGAAACAGCAATCATGGACCGGCTCCCGGCAGTACACAATCTAGCATGAAACAACATTTTTTAGATAAAATAAAGGAAAATATGTTCATTGAAGAAACATTAGAAAATGCAGAATGCAATTAAGAGAAAAAATGGAAATCACTTATAATCCTTTCGTCCAAGGTAAGCACTGAGAGCGTTGTCTGGTATCTTTTCTGTGCATGTAAATATATGGAGGGTTGGTTTTTTTCCTCACATGGTATCATGAGCATGCTCTTTTTAAATCTATATTTTCAATTGAACAATGTATTGTGAACATTTACCATAGCATTCAATGCTCTTATAAAACATCATCTTCAATGACTGTGTACTTCTTATCAGATAAAGGTAACATTTTTTTAAATGAATCCCCTAAAATTGGACATATCTACTTTTTCTTTAAGATAAATTCCTAGAAGTGGCATTCCTGGATTAAAGGGCATTAATGGTTTGCAGGAGGAGTCAGGGAACATTTTCTGTGAAGGGTCAGTAAATATTTTAGGCTTTGTGGGAGATATGGCCTCTCTCATAGCTATTGAAAACAGCCATAGATAATATGTAAGTGAATGAGCATGACTGTGTTTTAATAAAACTATTACAGACTCTGAAATTTGAATTTTGAGTAATTTTTACATGTTACGAAGTTATATTCTTTTAATTTTATCCAAGCCATTAAAAAATGTACAAAACTATTCTTTGTTCACTGCTGTACATAACAGTAGTGGCTGTGTATTGCCAGAGACCTTAATCTCAGATTCTAATAGATTATCACAGTGGTCGGCAAACATGGGGCTCTTTGGCCCCTTGAGTGTGGCTTTTCTACAAAATACCACGTGCAGGTGCGCATGTACAGTGCGATTGAAACTTCGTGACCCAAGTGCAGAAGTTGGTATTTTATGGAAGAGCCACACTCAAGGGGCCAAAGAGACGCATGTGGCTCGCAAGCTGCAGTTTGCCGACCACTGGTATCAGAACTGGATGGACTGGGTGAACCTGCACAAATGGATTAGTACAATTTCCTTCTTTTAAATATTAGAAAATTAGGACAAGATAGTGTAAGTAGTTAATTAAATTATCTACACTACTCATATTCACATCAATAATAATACTGTCAAAACAAAATAATTTCATCACCTAATTAAAAAAATAAAACAGCAATGCCAGAACATTTCAAAATATATATTTAAACTGGGTACAGAATATCAAAATTTATCTGTTTTTGTTACAACTGCATAGGATTTTACAATTATTCAATAAAAATATATGTTTATACTAAAGAAATCAAATTTTCTAGAGTCCACATCCTACTGTAGGAAGAAATCAATCTTTCCTTCTAAATAGCATTTCAAAATTTTTTATTAGCAATTGCTTTATAGAAACCAATGCCTATAAGAGTTGACCACGTAGATGCCACAATACCAAAGACAGTGCCAAACAAATTCACATCTACTTAGAAATGTGTGCCATAGAACTTGCAATATTCTTATCCTTTATACAGTCTGGCTAGCGCCCCAGAGGAAACCCCTCGCCAGGATCGGGGTTGTGGCTGGCCTTCAAATCGTGGCAGCCCCTAGCCCCAGGAGGCCTCCTGGCCGAGGACACCTGAGTCTGTTCTGGACCTAGGAATGGGCTCTCCCCATGAGCGACTCAGAAGCTGCCAGTGTCTAACTGCCAGTCTCTGGGAGGTGGGAGTGCATCCACTGTCCACCAAAAAGTAGGACCATTGAGCCATTCGCAGTCTCGGTGCAGGCACGGGTCCATGGCTGACGGGGTGGAGGCCAGACCAAAACAAAACAGCAGAGACACCCTGCCCACCTCAGCAGGTGCAGCTGCAGTTCACATGGCCTGGGCAGTGTAGAAAGCGCTACCTACTCCCAGGTCCTGTGCTGGCACCGCTGCCTTGTTCACCCTCAACCACCCCCGCCGCCCCCACCCCCCACCCCCAGTCCTGACAGCGAAGTGTGTAGGGCATCCTGAAGGAGTTGTGCCTTTCTGGTTGCTTTTGCCCAAAGACACCCTTTGGGATGATTTCAGAGCCACACCTCACTTCCCATGAGACTGGAAGAACCGTGTAAAAGGAATTCGACAAAAGCTTTCCACATCTCTGTTTATTCTTTTGAATCCATAAAATGACCTTAAAAAAAAGCATTTGGGCTACATAAGAGAGAATGCATTTTCTGGCCAGAGCACACAGGATTCTTTTGCCTGACAGGTTAAAGGAAGCAGAGAGCTGGCACAGTGGACATGGCCCTGGTGCCCTATGAGGAGACTGAGGGAATGGAGTTGCAGAAATTCCATAAGCCTCTTGACACCTTCTCCTTTGCAAACCAGACCATCCAGATCCACCAGGACTGGAGGCAACTGGGAGTCACAGCCATGGGTTGGGACATGGTAAGCAAATCCTGGAGGGCCTCTGAAAACATCTGCAATTGATTATAAGACTGGTCTTTATTTAAAAAGAAATAAAAGAACAGCTTTGTTGAGATATAATTCATATTCTGTACATGTCACCTAAAGTGTACAATGAACTGTTTTTTTAAAGTAAATTCAGAGTGGTACAACCATCACCATGCTCAATTTTTAAAAAACTTCTACCCACTAGAATCACTTTCCTGATCATCTGCCCCAAAATAGATTGCATTTTAAGAGTGGGTAAAGGAAAGCTGAGGGAAGTTAAAATACTGCACAAAGGACATTGTAAAATGACAAAGCCCAAAGTGAAGATCATGTGTTCTCTTTAAAAAATATATATATATATATATATATTTTTTTTTTTTTTCAGAGAGAAAGGGAGAGGGAGAGTACCCGGGTCCAACCCCAGCAGGTCCAGGGGTTCCCAAAGGCGTGGACGGAGTCGGCGAAGAAGGAATGACACGGAGACAGCATTCAGTTGATCAGCAGCCTAGCCAGGATCTCCAGCCACAATCTCCAGCCAAGTTCTGGTCAGGATCTCCAGAGAGGTTCTGCTCAGAATCTCCAGCCAGGTTCTGTGTCCATGTTCTCTTGCTAGGTTCTTGCTAGGTTCTCCAGCCAGGTTCTGTAGCCATGTTCCCTCACTAGCTTCTCCAGCCAGGTTCTGTCCAGGTTCTCCAGCCAGGTTCAGTCACCAGGTTCTAGTCAGGTTCTCTTGCCAATTTCTGTAGTCAGGTTCAGTCCAGGATCTTTTGCCATGTTCTCTCCAGCGAAGTTCTTCTGTCTGTAGGTTCTGTGTAGGTTCTGTCTTCTGAGTTCTGACTTCTAAGTTCTGTGTCTTTCTGTCTTGTTACATCTGTATTTATACCAGTTGATTCAATCCTATCAATCTCTATTACAAAGGTTAGGGCGTTTCTTATCTCCATTCCAGGGAGTAAAGATTATGCAGCTTAAGCATGATTGTTTGTAGTTAAAGTGATTAATTACCCGCCTGGCACTTAGTTGAGGGGTTTTATTCCCTCCCTAACTTCAGGGGGAAAATCCCTACCTGGGGATTCAACCTTTCTCGGAGAGGTGACCTTGGTTAAAACACAGCGCCAAGAAGGTGAGCAAACATATTAAGAACCGTATGCTATATATGCCAGGTCCCTTGAAACAGCAAGGATGGACCGGCTCCCGGCAGGAGAGAGAGATAGAAACATCAATGATAAGGCAACCCCGCCGGGCGCACTGATGTCACCATGCATCCGTGTGGGCCTGGCCTGGGCGGTGGTGGGGGCTTCGGGAGGGCCGACCGGAGCTGGTCCGGCTGCGCGTCGCGTGGGCGCCGCTGCTGCGGGTGTGGAGGCCGAGGGCCAGCCGCGCCTCTCCCTGGGCGCCGCCTGCACTGAGATTTACAGCTTTGAAGAGACTACTTTTTTCCCCTCGTTTTTTTCCGCTGAAGTAATAAATCCCATTATGGAGACCCAGCAACTTTATAAAAGGGATATAACTTGAACTCTGTGGAGTGTAATTTTGGGTATGAATTATATTTCTTAAATGTGAAGGGTTTTCAGAAAGAATAGTAAAGTTAATTACTGGTACATTATGTAATACAATATTTTATTAGGCATTTATGATAATACAACAAAGGACAAGCTGTTACCCTGATAAATTTATTTATCTGTAATTACGAAATGAGTGGTATAGGTGCATGATCCTTAAGTGAAAGACCGGTTAATTTTTAAATGCAGAGTAGAAAGTTTCTCTTGTGGAAATTTTATGGTTAAATTAGTTGTTTATAGAGAAAATACCTTCAATTGGTCAAGCATAATAATAAAGTGGTATGCAAAGTTAGGAAGAAAAACAACATAATAATGATGCTACAAGAAATGGAAACATATAGACAATAATTAACAAAGGAAGAAAAATTAGCAGTTTGTGAGCTTTAAGCAAAATTCATTTCATTTGACATCATACATAGCATAACAGGAATAAGTTCAACAAAGCTTGTGGGTATTGATGTCCCCCAAAGCTATCTGAAACTAATATAACCCACTTAAGTAAATACTATGATAGTAAGTTGTGTGAATTAGCCTTTAGATAATGTGACCATATGAAGACTTTAATTCTTGTTTACTAGACTAAAACAAGATTTTGTATTTTTTATTTTTGGAAATTATATTAAAGTGCTTGTAGAGAAAGAAGCCTGCATAAAGTTTCTTCCTTTTATAGCATCATCAGTAATTGGCTTGATATCCAGGCTTTGTAGTTTACAACCAAAAGCAAATTTAGGTATTCTGTAGTTGTTTAGAACTTTGGGAATATAAACCTCCTTTAAAAGTCAATTATTTTTAAATATTTTCAGAAGTGTATCGACTGCTTTTAGGTTATTATATTAGTATTACACTAAATAATGACTTAACAGCACCTGAGTTACCTAAAAGAGTTAATATAATCCCAAAGAGTACTACAGAGTATCTTGGTAATTTAGAGGGGATATTCATCCTACCCAAGTGTAAACGTAGATGTAAGTCCACTAAACTAGGTGTAGTAAATTTTAACTAGGTGCCTATCATTTGATTCTTTTTTGTAGTAAAAATCTAATTTAGTATGAAGAGATGAGAAATTTCATGTGAAAGTTTTTGCCCATCAAAAAGTAAAATCACTCATGCACAAAACGACCTCCCAACGACCTGTCCCAGATCCCTCATATAAAAAAAGACTATAATGGAAGATAGTACTATCTTGTCAAATTGGACAATTGACAACAAACACAAAATGAAATATGACTTTTCATGTGAACTCTACAGAATGTCTACGTACTCAACTTTCCCCACTGATGTTCTTGTGTCCGAAAGGAGTCTTGCTCGGGCTGGTTTTTATTACACTGGTGTGAATGACAAGGTCAAATGCTTCTGCTGTGGCCTGATGCTGGATAACTGGAAACAAGGAGACAATCCTATTGAAAAAACACAAACAGCTCTATCCTAGCTGTAGCTTTATTCAGAATCTGGTTTCTGTTACTGATTTGGAATCCACCTTTAAGACGACTTTTCCAATGAGAAACAGTTTTACACATTCATTGTCTCCCACTTTGGAACAACGGGGATCTTTCAGTGGTTCTTATCCCAACCTTTCATCAAACCCTATTCATTCTAGAGCTGTTGAAGACCTCTCCCCATTGAGGACTAACCCCTACAATTATGCAATGAGCACTGAACAAGCCAGATTGCTTACTTACCACCTGTGGCCATTAACTTTGTCACCATCAGAATTGGCAAGAGCTGGTTCTTATTACATAGGACCTGGAAATAGGGTAGCTTGCTTTGCTTGTGGCAGGAAACTAAGAAACTGGGAACCAAAGGATGATGCTATGTCAGAACACCAAAGACATTTCCCCAACTGTCCATTTTTGGAGAATTCTCTAGACACCCTGAGGTTTAGCATTTCAAATTTGAGCATGCAGACACATGCAGCCTGACTGAGAACATTTATGTACTGGCCTTCTAATGTTCCAGTTCAACCTGAGCAGCTTGCAAGTGCTGGTTTCTATTATGTAGGTTGAAACGAAGATGTCAAATGCTTTTGCTGTGATGGTGGCTTAAGGTGTTGGGAATCTGGAGATGACCCCTGGGTAGAACATGCCAAGTGGTTTCCAAGGTGTGAGTTCTTGATATGCATGAAAGGACAGGGGTCTGTTGATGAGATTCAAGCCAGATATCATCATCTTCTTGAACAGCTGTTGTCAACTTCAGACACTCCTGGAGATGAAAATGCTGATCCACCCATTGTTCATTTTGGACCTGTAGAAAGTTCTTCAGAAGATGCAGTCATGATGGATACGCCAGTGGTGAAAGCTGCCTTGGAAATGGTCTTCAGTAGAAGCTTGATAAAACAGACAGTTCAGAGTAAAATCCTAATAACTGGAGAGAATTACAAAACAGTTAATGATATTGTGTCAGCACTTCTTCATGCTGAAGATGAAAACAGACAAGAAGAAAAAGAAAGACAAACTGAAGAAATGGCATCAGATGATTTGTCATTAATTCAGAAGAACAGAATGGCTCTCTTTCAACAGTTGACTTGTGTGCTTCCGATCCTGGATAACCTTCTAAAGGCCAATATAATTAATAAACAAGAACATGATATAATTAAACAAAAAATACAGATACCTTTACAAGCAAGAGAACTGATTGATACTGTTTTAGTTAAAGGAAATGCTGCAGCCAAAATCTTCAAAAACTGTCTAAAAGAAATTGACTTTACATTATATAAGAACTTATTTGTGGAAAAGAATATGAAGTATACTCCAACAGAAAATGTTTCAGGTCTGTCTATGGAAGAACAATTGAGGAGGTTGCAAGAAGAAATAACTTGTAAAGTGTGCATGGACAAAGAAGTTTCTATTGTATTCATTCCTTGTGGTCATCTAGTAGTATGCCAGGAATTTTCCCCTTCCCTAAGAAAATGCCCTATTTGCAGGGGTATAATTAAGGGAACTGTTTGCACATTTCTCTCATAAAAGAAATATGGACTATAATTATATAAAAATAAAAATAAAAATAAAAAAGAAAAAGAAACATCAATGATAAGAATCACTGATTGGCTGCCTCCCACAGGCCCCCTACTGGGGATTGAGCCTGCAACCCAGGCCAGAATCAAACCTGGGACCCTTTAGTCCACAGGCCAATGCTCTCTCCATTAAGCCAAACCGGCCAGGGCCATGTGTTCTCTTTAAGTTCTGCGTGGTTGTAATGGTCCCCAAATCTATACTAATAAAGGGTAACATGCTAATTAGAGTGGTTGTCTTCAGACGTCCTTCCAGACAAAGCTGCAGCGGCTGTGAGGGCGGAGGCTCAGGCAGCCATGGGCAGCTGCGAAGGGCCAAGGCTCAGGCCAGCAGTGGCAGCAGCAGTGGGGTAATGGGGCGGTGCCTTCCCCTGATCTACCAGGTCACCTTCTGCAGAGGGAGGCCAGACTGGGGGGCCAAGGCACAGGCAGTTAGGGGTGATCAGGCTGGTAGGGGAGGGCAGTTGGGGATGATCAGGCCTGTAGGGGAGGGCAAGGTAGGGGTGATTGGGCTGCAGGGGAGGGCAAGGTAGGGGCAATCAGGCTGGCAGGCAGAGGGGTTAGGGGCAATCAGGCAGGCAGGCAGGCAGGCGTGTGGATAGGAACCAGCAGTCCCAGATTGTGAGAGGCAGTGGTTCTCAACCTTCCTAATGCCGTGACCCTTTAATACAGTTCCTCATGTTGTGGTGACCCCCAACCATAAAATTTTCATTGCTACTTCATAACTATAATTTTGCTACTGTTATGAATTGTAATGTAAATATCTGATGTGCAGGATGTATTTAGGTGACCCCTGTGAAAGGGTCATTCGACCCCCAAAGGGGTTGCGACCCACAGGTTGAGAACCACTGCCCTAAGGGGTCCCAGATTGGAGAGGGTGTAGGCTGAGCTGAGAGACAACCGCCCCCCCCGACCAGTGCATGAATTTCATGCACTGGGCCTCTAGTTTTAAAATACACCAAGAAAACATGTGCAAAAGGAGGACTTCATACATTGGTTAGAGAGTCTCACAGTTTCCTGGACTCTAAAAATTGATTTAAGAATGGAGTGATTGATTGATTGACTGATGTACTATTGTCAATTGAATGATTGGTCCATTCATCATTTAACATTTACCATAATCCATGATCCTTGCCCTGAACTAAGTACTAGATCAAGTTAGAAAATCTCATTTTAGGAAGAGATGGAAGTATTTAAAGTTCTGGCTCTAAATGTGACTAGGACATAACCACTTGCAACAACCAAACCTCCATTCATTACTTCAACAATAATAAGATTCTATGAAGTAACCCAAATATGTCTCAAACTTCTCTAAAGGCTTCTAAACTGAATGTATAGTCTTTCCTGTTAATATTTCCTATATGGATAGAAGGATATTTGTGTCTGTACAGACATACAGACTTTTAAATAAACCTTTACAAGTTACATCAGTTAAAGTTCTCTCGATAGCCTTGTAAAATGGATATTATTTTTTTTCTTTCAATTGTATTTTGCATTGGTTTTAAGCGTACAGCTTAGTGGTTAGGTAGTCATATACTTTACATAGTAGTTCCCTTTGATATTTCCAGTACCCAACTGGCATCATACATACTTATCACAATATTATTGACTGTGTTTCCTATGCTGTACTTCTCATCCCTGTGACTATTATGTAACTACCAATTTGTAATTCTTAATACCTTCACCTTTTTCCCCAAGGCCCAAACCCCCTCATCTTCGTACCCCAATCTGGCCACCCTCAGTTTGTTCTCTATAAGTTTGTTCCTGTTTTGTTTGTTAGTTAATTTTGTTCATTAGATTCTGCATGTAAGTGAAATCACATAGTATGTGTCTTTGTCTGACTTATTTCACTTAACATAATATCCTCTAGGTCCATCATGCTGTGGCAAATGGTAAAATTTCATTTTTATGGCCAAGTAATATTCCATTTTATATATATATACTACAGCTTTTTTACCTATTTGCTATTGGTGGGCACTGGGGTTACTTCTATATCTTGGCTGTGTATGATGCTAAAATGAAAGTAGGAGTGCATATATTTTTTTGGATTAGTGTTTTTATTTTCTTTGGATAAATTCCCAGAAGTGAAATCGCTGGGACATAAGGCAGTTCCATTATTTAACATATTTGACAATAGCAGCAAATTAGGCCTATAGAAGTTAAGGGACTTGCTGATTCTTACCAAGTTAGTGAGACAATCAACCATTTAGGCAAGCAGTATAGCATAGTAGAAACAGCCCTGAGTTTGAATTCTGTTTCATTTATAACCAAGACAACTTGGGCAATTTACTCAGCTTTCCTGAGTCTTGTTTTTTTTTAATTTTTACATGAGAATTACACCCATCACCTTGAATCATTATAAGAATTAAGTGAGATAATGTGTCAAATGCTTGGTACACAGTAGTGAATCAAGAAAAAATTAGTGTCTGTGCTCTCAGTTTTTCTCCTGTCTCCTATAAGAACACTAAAGTTACAGATTTTGAAGTCAGATGGATGAATTTATGCTTTTCATTGTGGCCAAGGGACATGATTTGGTGGACCAAGTCGAGGAAGAGGGCTGTAAGGTTGGGGATTAGCATCCAGTAGATCCAGTAGCTCAGGTTTCACTATACCCCCTTCTTTTTTAATGTGTGCTTCTATCTTTAATGGCACCTGCCATCCCCCCATCAAAACACCTTCTGTTTTATTTCCCCAGACCAGTGCTGCCCAGCAGAACTTTCTACAATGATGGAAATATTTGTAAGGTCCAATATCATAGTCACTAGCCACATAAGGCCTTTGAGCACCTAGAATATAGCTCTTGTGACCAAGGATGTTTAATTTTAGTTCATTTTAATTAGTTAAAATGTGAATTTAATTAGTCACATTTCACAGTGGCTACTCCAAATTGGATAGCTCAGCTCCAGAGAATTAACTTCCAGTCAGGTGGGGATAATTCAATTTTCTACTTGTTCACACAGTTTTGCTCCCATCTTGCTTATTTTAGTCGGCCCCTTTTCCCTCACCTGCAGAGGTTGCCAGTGACACATGTTTGTGGGAATTTGGGAGGTTCTGTGGCATATTTTGCTTTGCTTCTTAGCTCTCACACTGCAGGCTCGGTGTTATGGGTTGAATTGTGCCCCCCGGCCTAAATTTCATACATTGAAGTCTTACATCCGGTATCTCAGAATATGGCCTTATTTGGAAACAGGGTCTCTGTAGATATAATTAGCTAAGATGAGGTCATTAGTGTAGGCCCTAATTCAGTGTGGCTGATGTCCATATAAATGTACACAAGGACATACACACAGGGAGAGAGCCATCTGAAGATGAGAGTAGAGATTGGATGATGTATCTATAAGTCAAGGAACTCAAAATTGCCGTCAAACCCACAGAAACCAAGGAGGTAGAGGGTATGTGAGAGAGAGTTAGAATATTCATATTTTTGCTTAGAAAAGATTCCCACATCATCCAGGAAGGAAATTTGGACTGTAAATTGGATAAGTGGTTGTTGCCATGTCTATTTAGACAACAATTACACAAAATCACAAGTCAGGAAGAAAAGCAAGGATTGACAAGACATAGTTGAAAGCCATTTGATGGAGGCAAGAATGGTTGAATAAGAAATTAATGATTGAGGGGGCTCAGATTTCATCTTGGGGATTTCAACAATTATAGCAGCAAAGATTTCCCAGTTTGGAATTAACTAAAGTTATTACTATACATCTTAAAAATAGAAATTCATGGAGGATTAAAGAGAATTTTAAAAAATTATTCCATCCCATTTCCCATGCAGCAAACAGGTTTCATTTTGGCAACTTTGTGTAAATAAATACTATTATTTTTTATACTAGAGGCCCAATACACAAAATTCATGCACTGGGGGGGAAGGCCCCTCAGCCCAGCCTGTGCCCTCTTGCAGTCCAGAACCCCTCACTCCTTACCACCCACCTGCTCACTGCTCCTTACGTCTCAGCTCACTGCTCCTTAGAACTGCCACAGAGGTGGGAAAGGCTCCTTACCACCACCACCACTGCTGTGCTCGCCAGTTGTGAGCCTGGCTTCTGACTGAGCGGCACTCCCTTGTGGGAGCGCACTGACCAACAGGGGACAGTTCTGTATTGAGCATCTGCCCCCTGGTAGTCAGTGCACGTCATAGCAGCCAGTCGTTCCACCGGTTGTTTGGCAGTTTGGTCAATTTGCATATTAGGCTTTTATTATATAGGATTTGTGTGAGCTCTTATATGTTTGTTTTTTTTAATTTTGGTTTATTGGTTAAAGTATCACAAAAAGTATTACATATGTCTCCATTTTTCCCCCATGACCTTCCCCCTGCCTGCCCTACCCCTCAGTGTCTTGTGTCCACTGGTTATGTTTATATGCATGCTTAAAAGTCCTTCAGTTGATCTATTACCCCCGCCCACCAGAACCCTCCCTGGCCTTTTATTTTATTTTTTTTATTGCTTAAAGTATTACAAAGGGTATTACATATGTGTCCATTTTTTCCTCCCGCCCTAGACAGTCCCCTAGCCTCCCCTATCCCCCAGTGTCCTATGTCCATTGGTTATGCTTATATGCATGCATACAAGTCCTTTGGTTGATCTCTTACCCCCCTACCTCCTGCACCCATCCTCCCCGGCCTTCCCGCTGCAGTTTGACAATCTGTTTGAGGCAGCTCTGCCTCTGTATCTATTATTGTTCAAAAGTTTATAATGGTCTCTATTATCCATGAATGAGTGAGATCATGTGGTATTTTTCCTTTATTGACTGGCTTATTTCACTTAGCATAATGCTCTCCAGTTCCATCCATACCCTTACAAATGGTAAGAGTTCCTTCCTTTTTACAGCAGCATAGTATTCCATCGTGTAGATGTACCACTGTTTTCTAATCCATTCATCTACTGATGGGCACTTAGGCTGTTTCCAGATCTTAGCTATGGTGAATTGTGCTGCTATGAACATAGGCGTGCATATATCCTTTCTGATTGGTGTTTCTGGTTTCTTGGGATATATTCCTAGAAGTGGGATCACAGGGTCAAATGGGAGTTCCATTTTTAGTTTTTTTGAGAAAACTCCATACTGTCTTCCATAGTGGCTGCACCAGTCTGCATTCCCACCAGCAGTGCACGAGTATTCCTTTTTTTCCACATCCTCTCCAGCACTTGTCGTTTGTTGATTTGTTGATGATAGCCAGTCTGACAGGTGTGAAATGGTACCTCATTGTTGTTTTGATTTGCATCTCTCAGATGATTAGTGACTTTGAGCATGTTTTCATATGTCTCTTGGTTTTCTGAATGTCCTCTTTTGAAAAGTGTCTATTTAGGTCCTTTGCCCATTTTTTGATTGGGTTATTTATCTTCCTTTCATTAAGTTGTATGAGTTCCTTATAAATGTTGGAGATTAAACCCTTATCGGTGATAACATTGGCAAATGTGTTCTCCCATGCAGTGGGCTTTCTTGTTGTTTTGTTGATGGTTTCTTTTGCTGTGCAGAATCTTTTTATTTTGATGTAGTTCCATTTGTTTATTTTCTCTTTAGTTTCCAATGCCCTAGGAGCTGTATCGGTGAAGAAATTGCTTGGGCATATGTCTGAGATTTTGTTGCCTTTGGATTCCTTTAGCATTTTTATGGTTTCCCGTCTTATATTTAAGTCCTTTATCCATTTTGAGTTTATTTTTGTATATGGTTGTAAGTTGGTAGTATAGTTTCATTTTTTTGCATGTATCTGTCCAATTTTCCCAACACCATTTATTTAAGAGACTGTCTTGACTCCATTGTATGTTCTTGCCTCCTTTTGTCAAATATTAATTGAGTGTATTGGTTCAGGTCTATTTCTGGGTTCTCTATTCTATTCCATTGATCTATATGTCTGTTCTTGTGCCAGTACCAGGCAGTTTTGAGAATAGTGGCTTTGTAATACAGCTTGATATCTGGTATTTAGATCCCTCCTACTTTGTTCTTCTTTCTCAGGATCGCTGCAGCTATTTGGGGTCTTTTTTATTATTATTCCAGATGATTTTTTGGAGCGTTCCTTCTAGGTCTGTGAAATATGCCATTGGTATTTTAATGGGGAGTGCGTTGAATTTATATATTGCTTTGGCTAGTATGGACATTTTAATGATGTTGATTCTACCAATACAAGAACATGGTATGTTCTTCCATCTCTTTATGTCTTCCTCTATCTCTTTTTTCAATGTCCTGAAGTTCTCTGAGTAGAGGTCTTTTACCTCTTTAGTTAAGTTTATTCCTAGGTATCTTAAATTTTTTGTGTGTGATGGTAAACAGGCTTGCTTTTTTAGTCTCTCTTTCTGTAAATTCATTATTGGTATATAGAAATGCCATAGATTTCTTGGCGTTAATTTTGTATCCTGCTACATTGCCTAATTCATTTATTAAGTCTAATAGTTTTTTGATGGAGTGTTTAAGGTTTTCTTTGTACAATATTATGTCATCTGCAAATAAGGACAGTTTTACTTCTTCTTTTCCAATTTGGATACCTTTTATTTCTTCTTCTTGTTTAATGCAATGGCTAATATTTCCAGTACTATGTCGAACAGGAGTGTTGAGAGCAGGCATCCCTGTCTTGTTCCTGTTCTTAAAGGAAATGGTTTTAGTTTTTGCCCATTGAGTATGATGTTGGCAATGAGTTTGTCATATATGACAGCTTTTATTATGTTGAGGTATGATCCTTCTATTCCCACCTTGCTTAGTTTTTATCAAAAATGGGTGTTGGATTTTGTCAAATGCTTTTTCTGCATCAATTAATATGACTATGTGGTTTTTTTCCTCTCAATTTGTTTATGTGATGTATAACGTTTATTGATTTGTGGATATTGTACCATTCTTGCATCCCTGGGATAAATCCTACTTGGTCATGGTGTATGATCTTTCTGAGGTACTGCTGGATCAGATTTGCTAGGATTTTGTTGAGGATTTTGGCATCTATGTTCATGAGGGATATTGGCCTTTAATTCTCTTTCATTTTGTTGTCTTTATCCGGTTTTGATATTAGGGTAATGCTGGCTTCATAGAATGAGCTTAGAAGTGTTCCTTCCTCTTGTATTTTTTGGAATAGCCTGAGGAGGATAGGTTTTGGTTCCTCCTTGAATGTTTGGTAAAAATCCCCTGTGAAGCCATCTGTCCCTGGGCTTTTGTTTGCCAGCTTTTTGATGACTGCTTCAGTTTCTTCCAAAGTTATTGGCCTATTGAGACTTTTAAAATCTTCCTGATTGAGTTTTGGAAGGTTGTATTTTTCTAGGAATATGTCCATTTCCTCCAGGTTGTCCAGTTTGTTGTAATAGAGTTGTTCATAGTATTTTTTAACAATCATTTGTATTTTTGTGGAGTCTGTTGTTATTTCTCCTCTTCATTTCTGACTTTGTTTATTTAGGTCCTCTCTCTTTGCTTCTTAGTGAGCCTGGCTAGAGGTTCATCAATCTTGTTTATCCTTTAAAAGAACCAGCTCTTAATTTTGTTGACCTTTTGTATTTTTTTTTTGTCTCTATGTCGTTTATCTCCATTGTGATCTTTATTATTTCCTTCCTTCTGCTTACACTGGGTTTTTCTTGTTGCTCTCTTTCTAACTCTTTGAGTTGCAGAGTTAGGTAATTTATTACCATTGTTTCTTGTTTTTTGCAGTAGGCTTGTAGAGCTATGAACTTTCCTCTCAAGACTGCTTTTGCTATGCTTCATAATTTTGGATTGTTGTGTTTTCATTGTCGTTTGTTGACATGATGGTTTTTTTTTATTTCTTCTTTGATCTCTCTGGTAACCCAGTCATTGTTTATTAGGATGCTATTTAGGCTCCATGTGTTTGATTTTTTTGATTGTTTTTATTAGAGTTGATTTCTAGTTTTATGCCATTGTGATCTGAGAACATGCTTAAAATGATTTGTATCTTCTTAAATTTGAAGTGACTTTGCCTGTGACCCAATATATGGTCTATCTTTGAAAATGACCCATGTGCACTTGAAAAGAATGTATATTCTGTGGCTTTGGGGTGAAATGTTCTGAAGATGTCAATTAATGCCATCTGATCTAGTGAGTCATTTAGCATTGATGTTTCTTTGCTGATTTTTTGTTTCAAGGATTTGTCCAATGGTGACATTGGGGTATTAAAGTCCTCTACTATGATTGTATTGGTGTCAATCTCTCCCTTGATATCCTCCAGAAGTTTTCTTTATGTATTTGGGTGCTCCTGTATTGGGTATGTATATATTTACCAGAGTTATTTCTTCTTGTTGGATTGCTCCCTTTAGTATTATGAGATGGCCTTCCTTATATCTTTTTTATGTCCTTCACTTTGAGATCTAATTTTTCAGATGTAAGTATTGATACCCAGCTTTTTTTTCATTTTCATTTGCCTGAAAAGCCCTTTTCCATCCCTTTACCATCAGTCTGTGGCCGTCTTTTTTTCTGAGGTGGGTTTCCTTTAGATAGAAAATATACGGTTATGTTTTCTTATCCACTCAGATACCCTATGTCTTTTGATTGGGGCATTTAATCAATTTACATTTAAAGTTATAATTGATAGAGGAGAAACCAAGATGGCGGCATAGGTAAACACCGGAAATTGCTGCCTCCCACAACAACTTAAAAATACAACAAAAAGACAAAACGGACACCATCCAGAACTACAGGAAGGCTGGCTGAGTGGAAATTCTACAACTAGAAGAAAAGAGAAAAGCACACTGAGACTCAGAGGAGCTGCGGAAGTAAAGTGCAGAGGTACGGAGGCTCGAGTGCACGCAGAAAGGGGAGGCTCGAACGCGCGTGGAAAGGGGCTGGTACCTGAGGACGAGACTGGCTTTTTGAATTGGGAGGGAGTCACAAGCTCCCGACTGCTCTGAACTCCTGTTCCAGGAAGTCTCTGGGGACCCAGGGCTCATACGGGGAGAAACTGGACTGTCTGGCGGCAGGCAGAACTCAGAACTTGAAGGCGGATTTCCCTCAGAGGTGCTTGCAGCAATTACCGGGACACTGAGATGCGGGGCCCCTTAGGGCAGGGCTGAAGATCAACCATAGCTGCTTGCTCTGCCCTTTGATTCCCTGAGACCCCGCCCCACCCAGGCTGTGTCAGAGGCTTTTGCATATGAATGCCCCGGCCTTTTGCAACCTGAAAATTACCTAACAAATTGCAGCTGGGCCAGACAGACCCAGAACTTCCAAGAGAAGGCCCAAGGCCCCACCGCAGCTTGCATTGCTTCACAGCTGGGCCTCATCTGGGCACCTCCAAACCCCCAAAAAAGGAAGGGGAATCTGCAGTTCTCTTCGTAGCTCCTGCTGGGTAACCTCAGGCAGAGGCTACATTAGCACCTCCTTAGATCCAGGAGCCAGTGTACCCAGTGGTCAGAGTGGGACCATCCAGATTACAACTCCTCAGATCCATAAGGGACACACTCAGGGGGCAGACTCAGTGACCACCAAAGCCCCAGTGAAGCAAGTCTTGCCCCAGAAGGGTGTCTTCAGCACAGAAGTTCTCCCACTGCAGACACAGCTGATTCTCACTGCCAACTGGCCTGGAGGTCAATTCCTCCCAATGATACCTACAACAATCAAGGCATAACTACAATAAGACTGTGCACAAAGCCCACAAAGGGGTGCACCAAGAGTGTCCACCTCAGGTAACTGGGGAGGCTGAGCCATTGGGCCCTACAGGACACCTAGCACACAAAACCACTCTACAAACACAGGGAAGCATAAAAAATGTGGAGACAAAGAAACAGGTCACAAATGACAGAAATGGAGCAAAGAAAACAAATGGATATAGAGTTCAAAACCACATTTATAAGGTTTTTCAAGAATTTTATGGAAACCGCCGATAAATTTAGTGAGACCCTGGAGGATATGAAAAAAGACCAACTACAAATTAAGCATACACTGACTGAAATAAAGAATAATATACAGAGATCCAACAGCAGACAAGAGGATCCCAAGAATCAAGTCAAAGATTGGAAATACGAAGAAACAAAAAATACCCAACCGAAAAAGCAAAAGGCAAAAAGAATCCAAAAATGTGAAGATAGTGTAAGGAGCCTCTGGGACAACTTCAAGCGTACCAACATCAGAATTATAGGGGTGCCAGAAGAAGAGAGAGGGCAAGATATTGAAAACCTATTTGAAGAAATAATGACAGAAAACTTCCCCTACCTGTTCAAAGAAATAGACTTACCAGTCCAGGAAGCACAGAGAATTCCAAACAAAAGGAATCCAAAGAGGACTACACCACGACACATCATAATTAAAATACCAAGAGCCAAAGACAAAGAGAGAATCTTAAAAGCAGCAAGAGAAAAACAGTCAGTTATCTACAAGGGAGTACCCATATGACTGTCAGCTGATTTCTCAACAGAAACCATGCAGGCCAGAAGAGAGTAGCAAGAAATATTCAAAGTGATGAATACCAAGAACCTACAACCAAGATTACTTTATCCAGCAAAGCTATCATTCAGAATTGAAGGTCAGATAAAGAGCTTCACAGATAAGAAAAAGCTAAAGGAGTTCATCACCACCAAGCCAACATTATATGAAATGCTGAAAGGTATTCTTTAAGAAGAGGAAGAAGAAAAAGGAACTCTTACCATTTGCCACAGCATGGATGGAACTGGAGAGCATTATGCTAAGTGAAATAAGCCAGTCAGAGAAGGATAAATACCACATGATCTCACTCATTTGTGGAATATAATGAACAACATAAACTGATGAACAAGGATGAATCCAGAAATGGAGAGGCATTGATTGGACTGAAGGGCCTTGGAGGGAAGGTAGGGGAGGGTGGGGGTAAGGGGGAAAGATCAACCAAAGGACTTACATGCAAACATATAAGTCTAACCAATGGACACTGACAAAGGGGCGGTGAGGGCATGAGCGGGGGGGGGGGGGGGAAGTAGGGGGTAATGTGGGGATAAGGACACATATGTAATATATTAATCAATAAAAAATATATAAAAAATTTAAAAAAGTTATAATTGATAGGTACTTGTTTGTCGCCAGTTTTATTCTTTACCCCTGTGTTCCTTCTTTGTTTCCTATTTTTTCTTTTTACAGCAGAACCTTTACCATTTCTTGCATTGCTGGCTTGGTGGTAATAAATTCCCTTAGTCCTTTTTTTTGTGAAACTCCTGATTTCACCCTCAATTTTGATTGATAGCCTTGCTGGGTACAGTATTCTTGGATTAAGACCCTTTCTTTGCATGACTTTATATATTTCATTCCATTCCCTTCTTGCTTGATGTGTTTTTGTTCAGAAATCAGATGCTAGTCTGATGGGGGATCCTTTGTAGGTAATTTTCTGTCTCTCTCTGGCCACTTTTAAGATTCTTACTTTGTTGGTGGTGTTTGCCAATTTAATTATAATATATCTTGGCATTGGTCTTTTGGGGTTCATTTTGTTTGGGACTCTGTGAGCTTCTTGGATTTGTGTGAGTTTTTTCTTCCCTATATTAGGGAAGTTGTCTGTCATTTCTTCAAACAGGTTTTCTATTCCTTGCTCAGTTTTGTCTCCTTTTAGCACCCTTATTATGCGGATGTTGTTTCATTTCGTGTTGTCCCAAAGTTCTCTTAGGCTCTCCTCCTGCTTTTTAATTTTTTTTTCTAGAAGCTGCTCTGCTTGGCTATTTTTTCCTACCTTGCCTTCTAGCTCAGTGATGTGGCCCTCTGCTTCTTCTAATCTACTGTTGATGCTTTCTATTGAGTTCTTTATAGCAGTAATGCTATTTTTCATTTCTTCTTGGTTCTTCATTTCCTCTTGATTCTTACACGTATTGTAGAATTTTTCTTCCAGTCTTGTCATCTACCTTATGACCATTTCTCTGAATTCTTTCTCTGATAGGTTGCTTCCCTCCATTTCATTTACTTCTTTTTCTGGTGATGCCTGTTTTTCTTTCAAATGCGGGCTCTTTCTTTGTCTCCCCATGATCTCTCTTCTCCAGGTGTCTGGTTATGTAGTTCTTTCTCTCCTGCATTGATTTAAAGGCACAAAATACAACACACCAAGTCACAATGCACAAGGCACTGAACACAAATGTATTCACGATACTAATAACCCCAAATAAAGGTGACCACGAGAGAAAAGAGAATTAGGGGTTAAGAAAGAAAGAAGAAGAGAAAAGTAAATAAAGAACAAAGAGGGAAAAAAGTGCAAAAATAAAATTGGGAAAGGGAAAAAAGTAAGAGAGAAAAGAAAGAGAATGAAATAGAAGAGGGAAAAAACTATTTATATGGGGAGAAAACTCCAATAGAACAGCCACTAATCCCAACAAAAGCCAGCAACAAATACCTAGAGATGAATTCAAACTACAAACAACAACTAATATCAAGCAAGGTGAGGGAAAACAGAAGCAAAAAAATAACCAAAAACAAAACAAAAAGAAAAAGTGAAACCATCTCACAAAGAAGCATAAAAAAACACACAATATATTCAACAATCAAGCAAACAACAACAAAACGACAGAGAGAAAAAAAATTTGGGTAGTGAAGAAAGAGAAGAGAGAGGTGTGTATGGACTTAGAGCAGGGGATTGGAAATTAGATATATAAGTAGGGTGAAATTTTAACCTGGGGCAAAAAGAAGGAATAGGGAAAATTGAAAGCAGGATTAGGGTAAGAAAAACAGGACAGCAAAAGGGGGAAAGTGAGGAAGAGAGTGTTGGCATAAAGGAAAAATTGAGATAGAGTAAATTGATGCTAAAGGAAAGATGAAAATAGAATGTAGAAAACTAATCCCAAAATAAAATAAAGAGCAAATAAAATTACACTTAAAAAAAGATAAAATAGTAGTAGTAATAATACTTATTAAAAATAAAAATGTAATAATTAATAAAAAGGTAAAATCAAGTGAGGAAAAAAGAAAAAAATTTAGTTTCTTAAGTAAAAAATGAAAAAAAAAATAAAAATAAAAATGTGCAGTAGTGAAGGTCATTCACTTCCTCTACTGTTCTGTTTGGCACATCTGTTTCCTAGTCAGGACAGTATTGAAGTTCCCTTTGTTCCACTGCTCCTCTGTGTTGTAAGCCACAGTCCTGATTTCCAAGCAGGCAGTACTTTGTTTCTTATGCTCCTTTATTTGTATTTACACAAGAGTCAATTTGTGATTCAACCTCTGGGTGGCAGTGTTTCTGGATTGAACTCCAGGTCTATAGGTCCTCTCTAGCTAGTGTTTAGATTTTGTTTTCCCTGTGGCACTTAATACTGGTTTGTGGGAGTGGGCTGCCCCAAAGCTGGTTCTCTGATCTTAATCCCCACTCCGATCTCCATGTTCCACAAAAACAACTTTCCCTTGCAGTTTCTTAGAGTGTCCCCAATTGGGTGATCCTATGTATTGGGCTTAGTAATCAAAAGCAAGGTTTTAAAGAGGAAAAAGAAAAAAGAGAGAGAGAGAAAACGAGTCAGAGTAAGTGCACGAA
Source organism: Myotis daubentonii (assembly GCF_963259705.1). Taxonomy (NCBI): domain Eukaryota; kingdom Metazoa; phylum Chordata; class Mammalia; order Chiroptera; family Vespertilionidae; genus Myotis; species Myotis daubentonii. The sequence goes on from NC_081842.1 coordinate 107,055,241, forward strand.
CTCCAGTGCTCCGGTGCAAGTCTATGCACTCTGTTTTCCCCCTGGGTCTAAGCAGCCGGCACACTGTTAAAATTTTTAGGCTGCCTTTTTGTGCCCAGTTCAGCTATGAGTTGTTTTTTTTTAGAGTTCCCTTCTGTTAGCAGCCCTGCAGATCCCCTTCCATACTCGTGGATCACGCCAGCCCATGAGGCTGCAGAGTTTTCCTCCACCTCCCGCTGTGCGAGTTTCTCTGTCCTGCCCGAAATCCCAGGGAAAATCTGCCCTTTCATGAGGGGGTGCAGAGCTCCTCTGAGTCCACGTGCTCGCGCCGCTTGGGGACCAGTGTTCCGGGGTTTGCAGCTGTTCTCTGGATGCTGTTATTGTAGATTCCCAGGATTTTCAGGCTTCTGACAACATCCACTCTCCCCTTCAAGATGGCATGGTCTCCGCGTCAGAGCCTGTCGCTCAGGGAGGGATCCCAGCAGCAGTGGAAGCTGTTTGGTCAGGGGAACCCCGTCCGGCAGTCCCCAACAGTCCCTTGGAGTATAGCTGTCCCTCAACTCACAAACACTCCCGGTGGGACCACACACTTTCCCTTTGTTCTCTCACTCATGCACTATCTTGCAGTCCACCTTCCTGTCGGCAGCCATCTTCCAATCCTGAGCTCTTATATGTTAAAGATACTAACCATTTATTGAATATTTGCTGCAAATACATTTTTCCCACTTTGACTTTTAAAATCTAGGCTCATTGGTGATTTCCCCTGCCCGTTTTCTTCTTCGTTGAAATTCTATGTTATTTTTATTGCTATAATTTTTTTTAAAGAGTCTCTTATTTTTGTTGAGTTATGTTTTCCTCTAGACTTTGCAGCCATGGCACCATAATGGCTTCACTTCTAACTTTATTTTTTAAAATATGTTTTCATTTATTTGAGAGAGAGAGAGGAAGAAAGAGACAAAGAGAGAAACATTGAGCCCACAATTGGGGCATGTACCCTGACAGGGAACCTAACCAGCAACCTATTGGTATATAGGACAGACATTCAGGCCCTGGCCTCAGGCTTTTTTCTCTTTGTTGTTAATGCTTATTGGAGTCAAGAGGTCCTTCACAGGTGGTATCTTATGCTAATGAGCTCTCAGTTTCTGAAAGAGGCTGAGGATTCTCCTTCAGGGTTTTCACAGGACAGTGGCACCTCGCAGAACCCCTACTCCTAGAAGACTTGCCTTTCAACAGTAATAACAGAACAGCTGACACCGAATGGCCACTTAAAACAGGCCCCAGCACTCTTCTAAGTGCTTCACCTGGTGACCTGGTTTGATCAACAACCCCAGGAGGCTGGCACTATTATTCCCAGCTTTCAGATGAGAAAACAAAGGCGCTGAGTGATTAAGTGATTTGCCCAAGTGCAAGGCAGAGCTGGGAGGCACGCAGAGTGGGGGCTGCTGGGGAACAGATGTGCACACTGATGACGCAGGGATTCCCATCATGAGAGACAACTGAGGCAGGACAGGACAGTGCCAGGAAGAGAGGAAAGGCAGCGGTATTGCCCCGGAGACCCAGGGAGCACATACTAGGACCCAGCTGGACTCCTGACCCTCAGGGGTTTCATATTGCAGAGCCATCTTGCCCGGGAATCCAGAATCCAGAATCTGGAATCCGGAATCCGAGTTCTCCCAAGGGCCCCAGGACATGCAGCAGGCAATTTCCACACCTGCCTACATTGCCAGTTAAGCACTGGGGTTCATAAGCACAGTGAGGGCAGGGGGCAGATAATCACAGTGGCAACAGTGAGGCTTAATACCTGTCAAGCACCTGGCTGAGAGCCTTATGTGCACAATCTCATGCACACCTGTAACATTCCACTGAGGCTGGTACTATTATCATACCCATTTCATAGATGAAGAAACAGAGACTCAAAGAGGTTACACAGTCCTAACTGGCAGAGTCTGTGTGACTCCAAAGTTTGTATATCGTCACCACATCCCTCTGCTACTTCCAACCTTCGGGTGGGTGGCATTGCTAAGTCCAGCTTTTCTCTCCCTCCTGCTCTGGGACACCTCATGATCAGCAGGGCTGAGTAGAGGAGGAGAGCTGGTACTCCAAGGGACCCAGGAGGGGACCCGGCCATTATTTTTCTAGAGCCCAGGATAAAGAATCAATAAGGAAAAAGACTTGTCATTTCCAGGCTGTTCTATTGTATCTTCTTTCCACTAATGGAAACTGGTATGCCAGGGGTGATAGGAGCCTGCCAAGGGGTGTGTGGGGGGGACCGAGAGATTGGCCATTCCCTGCCCCTGCTGCTGATCTCCCTCTGTGTGTGGGGCCACGGGGGTGAGCCCTTGGCCTGACACCACCCACCTCCCCCGCCACCCACCCCTGGTGCCATCCACCCCCGGTTCCCCTTTTGCCATCAGGGAATGGGAGCCTGTTGGCTGGGGAAGGGACTGACAGGTGGTCATTGCGTCTCATAGTGACTGGTCCAGCAGTCATGCTGGTCATTCAGGTCATTCCACTGTTAGGGTCAATTTGCATATTACCCTTTTATTATATAGGACTAGAGGCCAGGTGCTCAAAATTCGTGCACTGGGGATGGGTGGGGGGTCCCTTAGCCCAGCCTGTGCCCTCTCGAAGTCTGGGACCCCTCCCTCCTTACCGCCCACCTGCTTGCTGCTTCCCACCACTCAGCTTGCTGCTCCTTAATGCTGCCGCGAAGGCTCCTGCCACCGCCGCTGCACTCGCCAGCTGTGAGCCCCGCTTCTGGCTGAGTGGAAACACACTGTGTAAACACACTGACCACCAGGGGACAGCTCCTGTGTTGAACGTCTGCCCATGGTGGTCAGTTCATAGCCACCAGTCATTCCACCATTAGGTCAATTTGCATATGAGGGTTTTATTATATAGGATAGGATATTGAATGTGAACTATAAATGAAAAATAAAATTTAAGAAAGAACCAAATAAAATTTTAGATCTGAAAAATTTTATATATATATATATATATATATATATATATATATATATATATTTAATTCTCACCTGAGGATGTAAAATTGATTTTTAGAGAGAGAAACATCCATGTGACAGAGAAATATCAGTAAGCTGCCTCTGCACCTGCTGACCCAGTGGGATCTAACATAAACCTAAGTATGTGCCCTAACCTAGAATTCAACAGGAAATCCTTTGGTGTACAGGTTGAGACTGACCAATTGAGCCACCTGGCCAGGGCAGATCTGAAAAAAAATTTTTAAGTGTACCTCCAGACCCTGGTCGGTGTGGATCAGTAGTTAGAGTGTCCTCCCACGCACCAAAGTGTAATGGGTTCTATTCCAGGTGAGGGCACATACACAGGTTGTGGGTTCCATCCCTGTCAGAATGCTTGGGGAACTTTCTCCCTTCCTCTCTCTCTGGAATCAATGAAAAAAAAAATATCCTTATGGGAGGGCTTAAAAAAAAATGCTGATTTGGTTGAGTGGATAGTGCTTCTGCAGGCAGACTGAAGGATACCGGGTTGGATTCCAATCAAGGGCACGTACCTAGGTTGCAGGCTCAATCCGGGCCCTGGTCGGGGATTCAGCAAGAGGCAACAAATTGATATCTCTCACATTAGTTTCTGTCTTTCTCCCTCCCTTCCACTCTCTGGAAAAAAAATAAAACAAATGCAAAAATGTCCTCAGGTGAGGATTAACCAAAACAAACCAACAAACACCCATCCCCAGTGTGATTATTGAAGGAGCATATGAAGTATTTGTTGAATGAGCGGGAAGGGATGGGACTTCACTTTCTAACTTTTTTAGCAACTCTTCAAGCCAGAGGGCTTATTTTTTATTTTATTTTTATTGATTGATTATTTTAGAGAGAGGAAGGGAGGGAGAGAAACACCAGTGTGTTGTTCTGCTTATTATGCTCTCTTTGGTTGCTTCTTGTCTATGCCCTGACCAGGGATCCAACCTGCAACCTTGCTGTATCGGGAGGAGGTTCTAATCTAACCCATTGTGCTGCGTGCTTCCTGTCAGGGCCCCTCAACAAAACCCCTCTGGCTGCCCTGGCCCCTGCTGTGGGTCCGAGCTCCTCTGCCACAGCAAAGGTTTGGGTTCCATTCTGCCAGGGCACCTACTTAGGTTTCGGGTTTGATCCCGGTCGGGGCTGACTGCTCCTCAGGAAGTGACTGAGGACCATTGAGGTCCGTGTGCTCGTCATTCAGTGGGGAGCTGGGGTTCCATTGCCAACCTGGCCAACTCTGATCCCCGCTATCCCCGCTCCTACATCAGCGACGACTTCCACTATGGCAGCTGCGTGGCCTCCGCCAGTGGACACGTCCGCATGGGTAGGTCACCCTCTCCGTGGCTCGCCAGGCGTGGCTGCTGCGCAGTCGCCCCAGAGGCGGATTTCCGGGTTCCCAGGGAGAGCGCCCTCCGCGCCGGACTCCCAGGGAGAGCAGGGTTGGAGGGAAAGCACTTCGCCTGGAGGGGAGCACCCATCTTGTGCAGGGCTCGCAGGGTTTGTGTCTCTAATCCTGCCCTCAGCAGCCCCAAGCTGAGGTGGTGGACCTTGGGGCTGCTGGGTTTAGGGCCCCCTGCAGGTTTGTGTCTCTGATCCGACCCCCAGCAGCCCCAGCACCAAGGTAGTGGGCCTTTGGGGCTGCTGGGTGCCGGGCCTGCTGGTTTGTGTCTCCGATCAAGCCCCCAGCAGCCCCAACACCGCCTCAGCGGGTCTTGGGGCTGCTGGGTGCCGGGCTCCCCTGCATGTTTGTGTCTCTAATCCGGCCCCCAGCAGCCCCAGCACCACCTAAATAACTTAAGGGAAACTTTATTTAGTCTTCTTTTAAAAGCAATCTAGTTTAAAAATGAGCTGCAGTTAAGAGAGGACAAAGAACATGGTACCTAAGAGTGAGATAGAAGAGAGGCTGGGCACTGGCCAGGGGCTTACATGCCAACTGTTCTCCACCTGGGAAATGATGTAAAATTGGTTTCTTTAGTTTTCTGCTCAGTGGTCTTCTCCAGCGAGTGGAGTGGCATCTGCTCGCTTCTCCCTGGGGCCTGGCTTGGTGGTCACCTTGGGGTCTGGCTGCGCTCCAGCAGGCTCCACACGGGCCTGCCTGCTCCGCCTGGCCCTGTCCACACATTGCTTCCTCCGAGTCTTCCTTGGGCGCAGCCCCATCCATCACCTCCTCCTGTGTCTCACACCGCTTACGCAGGGCTGAGAAAGAGGCCCACACTGAGTTCAGGTCTGCAAGGAGCTGGTCCTCTGCTTTCAGAACCTTCGGGATATCCGCTTGCAATTGTTCCCTTCCGTGACCTTCCTTCCCTACCTCCTACCTCCGGCGTCTTCCCAGAGCACCGCATGCCTGCCCTCCAGCAGCAGGTTGTCTTTGTGTAGCTTTCAGGGCAGCCTTCAGGGCCTGGTCTTCTGCATTGGGCGCCGGGCCTGAGGCCCGCCCGGGAAGGCGGGGGGGGGGGGGGGGAGGGCGGGCAGGGCGGGGGACTCCCCAGCAAGTCCCGCTACACCAGGCACACGTGTGCCCGCCCCCGCCCGTGCCCTCCTGGCATGCAGGGCTCCAGGCTGTGCTCAGGGCCTGGGAGTTAAGCAGCAGGGTGGTCCTGATGCGGTAGAGCTGGGCCAGCATCAGCTTCCTGTGCTGGGCAGAGATGGGGGGGGCGGGGCCTGAGGGCAGCTCTCTGCTCCTCCTGGCAGGCCCTTCGGGCTCCCCCACCAGGCAGGTGGTCCTGCCCTCCATCTCTGATAGCTGGGAGCCACTGCCAGGGCTTGGTGCGCCCCTGCAATTCCAGTGGGGCCCAGCTTCGTGAGGGGAGCCCTGAGTCCTAGTGCGGGTGGCTGTGGCAGCCAAGCAGAGTTCCGACAGGCTGCGGCTGGGGGCTGGGGGCGCCCCCTGGATGGCGGCCCCTGCCAGCAGCTGCAGGAGGCTGGCCTCAGATTTGGACTTGAGCAGGTGGGGCAGGTGGGGCAGCAGCTGGACAGGTGTGCAGCGGCGGAGGTGGGGCGAGGGTGGGGTGGAGGGGCCTGTGGTAAATCTCGGGGCCAGGGCGCTGGCTCCGCCACAGGGGGTGGGGACGCAAAGTCTTGCAAGGAGGTGGGGGAGAGGGTGCCATAGGCAGAGTCCATGGAGCAGGAGTGGCCGTCCTCGGGCCCCAGGACCAGCAGCTCTCTGGTCAGTGTGACAGATGAGGCGGTGGTACTGAGGGACATTTCATCTGACTGGGAGCTCAAGGGGCCGCCCTCGAACTTGGGAGAGGAGAGCGTCTCCCCGGGCTCCAGCACCACCATGGCCAGGATCTCTGTGAAGCCATCCCAGGTGCAGTGCTGGGAGTCCAGGCTATTGCTGCTTTTGCGCAGGATGGTGGGGGAGCTACTCTCCCCACCCTCCTCTTCCTCCTCCAGGCTCTGCAGGTGCTGCTGGCTGCCCGCGTGCTCCTGCTCACGCAGCTGCTGCAACTGGTTCTGGGCATTGTAAATGGAGTCCCGGGCTGTAGCAGCGCCTGCGTGTGCCTCACCTTCTCCACCATCCGTGCCATCACGCTGCCCCACAGCCCTCGGTGCAGACGCACAATCTCGGGGATGTTGCAAGGTGTGGAGGTGTCGGGACTCCTCCCCAGAGCGACCCTTCACCCGGGAGTCCCCGCCACTCCATTCACCCCCTTGGCCAGCGGGGAGGGCCCTCAGTGGGTCCACTGCTCTGGGCACTGGAGAGGAGGAGACCGTGGAGGGTGAGGCCCTGAAGCAGGAGGAGGCTGCAAGGAGCCCAGGACTCATGGCAACCCGCCGCCACCCCGCATCCCACTGAGGCCTGCACCCAGGAGTGCCATGGCTGCAGCATCCACCAGCTGGGCTTGGAGGTGAGTCCTCCTGGCATAGGCCCAGTGGCCTACCTGGTGTGGGTGGGGATTTTGGGTCACCTTGAGGGAGGCTCCGACCTTTCTCTGCTCCTCTCCTGGTGGAGCAGCGGGACTCTGGCGCTGTGGTCAGAGGAGCTGCCTCCCAGCCCCCAGGCCACTTCTCAGTCAGAAATTGCGCTGCCCCAGACACAGCAGGCCCAGATCCCGGCGCTGGGGCAAGGGGCGGCTGGGAAACTCGCTGCCGCCCGCCCCGCCCCACACACGACAGGCCCGGATCCCGTGCTGGGGCAGGCCAGCGGCTCAGGATCGCGCTGCTGCCAGCCCCAGGAGGGGCAGCGCAGCGGGATCTGCCTGCAGTATGCAAATTAGCCGCCATATTTGTTGGTGGTTAATTTGCATATTGCACTGATTAGCCAATGGGAGGCGTAGCGAAGGTACGGTCAATTACCCTGTTTGTCTATTATTAGATAGGACTAGAGGCCCGGTGCACAAAAATTTGTGCACTGGAGGGGGGGGTCCCTCAGCCCAGCTTGCCCCCTATCACATACTGGGAGCCCTCAGGGGATGTCCTACTCCCTGCTCCCTGCTCCCCTTGGGGAGTGGGCCTAAGCCACAGAATGGCCTCCCTTTTTGGGAGGCGACCGGGCTGGTCAGGGGAAGGCACCAGCCCCATCACCCCACTGCTGCAGCCACTGCCAGTCACCGCAGCCACCAAGGTGTTTTCATCAACACGGACTACAGTCCCTTTACCATGAAAAAATGACAACTTTCTTTAGGCATTTTCAACATGTGTCTTTCATATAATAATAATTTCTTTATTATTTTTTTATCCTCACCTGAGGATATGTTTCCATTGATTTTTAGAGAATGTGGAAGAGAAAGTGAAAGACAGAGAGTAACATCAAAGTGAGAGGAACACTTTGATTGGTTGCCTCCTGCATGAGCCCTGACCTGGGCCCAGGCCAGGGAGGAGCCTGCAACCTAGGTACATGCCCTTAGTCAGAATTGAACCCAGACCCAGCAGTGGGAAGGCCAAGGCATTATCCACTGAGCAAAACCAGCTAGGACAGAATATGACATTTCTTAACCCTCCAGCAGTGGACCTTCCTTTTTTTTCTCCAGGAGTGTGGTAAAAATCCCTAGATCACCTATTTGGATTCTTATTACCCAAGTTACTAAGAATATTATCAGTGGCATACAGGGAGCTAAGCCAATGAGCGGTCAGAAAAGGTGTTTCCTCTGTAGTTCACACCAATTGCCAGCTTGGCCCCTGCCCAGGCCTAACCCCTCTGGCCAAGTCATTAGATGTGGGCAGGGCACCTCCAGCTCCCTCAATCGTTGGCTCAGCCCCTGCTCCCCATGATAGCTGGCTCTGCCCCTCTCCCCACCATCGCCAGCTCCCTCCCTGCTCCCCACAATCACTGGCTCTGCCCTTGCACAGGCCTAATGCCTCTGGCCAAGGCCTTAGGCCTGGGCAGGGGACCGCCAGCTCCCACCTTGGCTGGCTTCCCCCCCTGCTACTCATGATCGCTGGCATCGCCCCTGCCCAGACCTAACACCTCTGGCCAAGGAGTTAGGCCTGGGCAGAGGACCCCCAGCTCCCTATGATCGCCGACTCCGCTTGAAGCAGGGGGTCCCTCGGGGGTGAGGACGACGGAGCCCCAACGTGCTAGGGCAGGGGTGGGCAAACTTTTTGACTCGAGGGCCACAATGGGTTCTTAAACTGGATCGGAGGGCCGGAACAAAAGCATGGATGGAGTGTTTGTGTGAACTAATATAAATTCAAAGTAAACATCATTACATAAAAGGATACGGTCTTTTTTTTCAATAGTTTTATTTATTTCAAATGGGCCGGATCCGGCCCGCAGGCCGTAGTTTGCCCATGGCTGCGCTAGGGCGTCTGCATGCACGACTCAGGAGACCAGGTTCAGTGACGCAGATCCGTTTTATTGTGGAACTACAAGAGTATATATAGAATGAGGGGTCCAATCAGAGGGAGACATGTTGCTACAGGCGACCAATGGCTGAAAGACTGGGGTACTGTGCACGTGGCTCTAGGAGTTCGTTCAGGCGGTTGTTGCTACTTCCTGGTGTGCCGAGGAAGCATGTCATGGTGGAGTGAGCTCACACCATTGTATCAGCCGCAGCGCTGAGACATACTCCCTGAGCTCTACCTACACCGCCTCTGCTCATGATCGCTGGCTCCGCCCATGCCCAGGCCTAACGCCTCTGGCCAAGGCATTAGGCCTGGGCAGGGGACCCCCAGCTCCCCACGATCTCCTTCTCCACCCCTGCCTAGGCCTAACGCCTCTGGCGGGAGCATTAGGTGTGGACAGGAGACCCCCAGCTCCCCCCCCATCGCTGACTCCGCCCCTGCTCCCAGCTATGGCTGGCTCTGCCCCTGCCCCAGCCTAACGCCTCTTGCCAAGGCATTAGGCCTGGGCAGGGGACCCCCAGCTCCCCACGATCTCCTGCTCCGCCCCTGCCTAGGCCTAATGCCTCTGACCTAGGCGTTAGGCCTGGGCAGGGGATCCTCAGCTCCCATTGCTGGCTCTGCCCCTGCTTCCCATGATCACTGGCCAGGGGCAGGCAAAGGCACCTGGTTATCTGATCACGGGGCAGGGCAAAGGCGGCCTCCAGGGCTGCCTTTGCCCTGCCCCCTGGCTCTTGGCTGCCTCCTTGGTTTCCGATCACCAGCAGCAGCAGGCAGCTTCTTCCGTCCTTCCCCTTTCACCTCCCAGCATTGTGCCTACGTATGCAAATTAACCGCCATCTTTGTTGGCGGTTAACCGCCATCTTAGTTGGCAGTTAATTTGCATATCGCCTGGGGAAGGGTAGCAAAGTTACGGTTAATTACCATGTTTGTCTATTATTAGGTAAGATAGTCTTTTGAATAATAGTAAAAAAGTTATACTTATTGAGCATTAATATCTGACAATGTTTCAGTTACCTACTGCTGAGTACCAACCACCCCAAAATATAGTGGCTTAAAGTAACATTATTTTTCAAAATTCTGAATATTGGATGGGCAGTCCTTCTGCTGGTCTTGCCCAGAATTTTCTATATGATTGTGTTCAGTAGGAAGTAGACTACTCTCAGAAGAAGCTCTTGGCCAGGGCATCTAATTTCTCCATGTGGGTAACTTGGGCTTCTTCATAGTATGGCAGTCTCCAGCATTCCTAGGGGGATCATTTCAACAGCAAAGAAATCAGAACTGCCAGTCTTATTAAAACTTGGACTTTGAAGTCCCAAAATGTCATTTTTAGTGTATTCTGTCCACTATAAGGAAGTCATACTTAAAATTTCCTCAGTTGATTACAATACTTGCTGGAGGTCATTCCTATGATTAGATTTCAGTCAATTCCAACTATACATTCATATGTCAATACAGTGTATTCTTAATGGGATGAGGGGAGCATTTTGAGTTCAGTAAGTATGGAGATTACTTGGAAGTGTAGTTAATGAGTGTGTCAGCCAAATTAATAATTTCCACAGCAATAGCCAAACATGCCACTTGTATTCCTCCAGAATTTTTAAATGTCTTCATGAAAATTTTAGAAACTGGAGAAAAAGAAGGCACCAGACCAGCCAGATCCACGGGGGGGTGGGGGGGGGGAGTGGGCAGGGAAGAGACCATACTGCTTGTGTGAGGAGCAGACCTTGCTCCTTCAGATTACCGCTTGTTCCCATCGATGGCACATGCATTTTCTGAGCAGCACTTCAAAATGTACAAAGAAGGGGAAAATTGGGTCTCTGAATGGTTTGCCTCAAAACAAGAAAAGTTCTATTGGGACGGTGTCCACAAATTACCTGAAAGATGGGGGAAATGTGTAGCTAGAGATGGACATTACTTTGAATAAAACACTTTTGATGTTTCTCTTGAAATTATCGTGTTTTCTTTTATTATAACATCTGCATTATTAACTGGTGCACCTAGTAAGTTCTTTGGTTTATCTCTTCCAGTCTCCCTAATGCCACATTGAGGTATGTCAGTCTATTCCATGCCTCCCTGCTTTTGGTTTTATTTTGTTGGTGAATTCATCTTATTAGATTCCACAAATAAATGAGATCATGTGATATTATCTTTCTCAGTTTGGCTTATTTCACTTAGCATAATATTTTCCAGGTCCAACCATGCTGTCCCAAAGGGTAAGAGATCTCTCTTTTTTACAGCTGCATAGTATTCCATTGAGTAAATATCACATAGCGTTTTTAACCATCCATCTACTCATGGGCACTTGGGCTGTTTCCAAATCTTAGCTATTGTAAATAACAGTACTATGACATAGGGGTGCACATATTCTTTCTGATTGGTGTTTTGGGGTTTTTATATTCCCAGAAGTGGGATCACTGGGTCAAATAGAAGTTCAATTTTTAAGTTTTTGAGGAAACTCCATACTGTTTATCAGAGTGGTTGCACCAATCTGCATTCCCACCAGCAGTGTTACCTTTTCTCCACATCCTTGATAGCACTTGTTTGTTTATTTTTTTATGATAGCCATTCTGACAGGTATGAAGTGATATCTTATTATGGTTTTAATTTGCATTTCTCTGATGATTAGTGACTGAGCTACTATTAGTTACACTATAGTTACACTATTCACCTGTGTAAACTATTCAGTGGCATCCCATTATTGCCAGGATTAAAACCAAAAACTTGAACCTTTCTGTAAGGCCTTGTATCATCTGACCTCTATTTACCTTGACTTGCCAAGATGTCCAAAGCACTCTGTGACCCACCACTTTGGTCTTCTCTCAGGGAATACCCTACCCTGTCCACCACTCTCCTTCAGGTCATCTCTTGCTCCAACTCCAAAGCCCAGGTCAATGCTACTTCTTTGGGGAAGCAGTTTTGCATTCATTGTATGGGATTAGGTCCTCTGTCATATGCTCTCAAAGCACCGCACTCTTCTCTCATCTAGCTCTTTTCTCAATTCTAAATAAGTAACTAATTATATAAATTATACTAGCTGTATAATGACTGCCAACCCCTCTCCGTGACCTTCACTCTTCCACTTATAATTGTATCTTCTAGAATTCTAACTATAACAGGAATTCAATAAAACTGGGTTGAATTAATTAATAAAAGTAATCTAAACTCACTTCAGCCAGCCAAACTCTGTGATTGACTCCACTCTCTACCTTGGTAATATTTCTGAGTATTAAAATGGAATAGCAAGTTTTTAACCTTCCCAAGGCAATGGTAGGATGAGAGGCTTAAAAGGTAGGGTACTGCCTACTCTTCTCCCCACCTTTGAATTCTAATGGTGAAATGTATTTTAGAACTGGTGGGAGCCTCCTTTGCCTCATGAGAAAACCTCTCTACCCTCTCCTCAACAGAAATTCCCTTTATCTATAGCCAGGACCACTTTGCACAGTGGTGCTAATGGAGAGAGTAGAGAAAATCTCCAAAATATCAGTATCTTATCAGAGAATGAGTGCCTCAGAGAGAAAAGTGATTAGGAGTAGAAAAAGAGAGAACTTCCATGTACAACATGACCGGCTTTTATTCCATTTGCTCATGAACATATATTCCAGGGACAGCTGCATTCCTTTGGCTTCTGGTCTAAGCTAATGAAGTCAACAAAGTCTAATCAAGGAGAGATGTTCCTGGTAATTAAATAATGAATGGGATTTTGCTATGGTCTATATTAAATTAATTTATTTCTAGAGCAAATGAGTCTACTTCCTGGCTACTTCATTTTCATAATCTAGACAATGGAAAAAGGAGGCAATAGAAAAAAAATGTCATCTCTAAATTCTACTGCAATTCCTGGTGGTTCGCATGTATGTTCTGGCTCCTTTTTAAAGAGTCCAGGCCAGAATTCCCCTCAAGTTAGGTTTGTCTGATTGTTTCTCACAATTAGATTTAGATGAAACATTTTTTAGTGGAAATTCTATATATATGATAACGTGTGACATGTTATGTCATTTTGTTCTCTATCTCCATTCCCACCCCACTACACACACACTTTAGAAATAGATAACACTCACACAGCTCTATAAGGCTAAGCCTGTTCCTACAAATAGACAGCTTTTATTCTTTTATAGTCTGACTAGGCCAGATATTCAAAGTTTTTGTTTATTTCTGAATAAGCAAATATCTGGGCTCACCATTGACTTACCTTTTTCAATTAAACCCCATAACCTTTGGCTAAAGCTCCTGGACATGTTCTCCATAAAGATTCCAATTTGTTTGGAAGAATTGCCCAAGGGTTGCACAGAGGGAAATGTTAGACAAGGAAAGAAAGATACAAGGACAAATGAACATTCTCAATATAGAGCATGTTTAACAGAGCAATGTCATGTGCTTTCATTAATTCAACAAATAATTTTGAGCCAAGCACCATTCTAAATGCTGGTCTATGGCCGTGAACTAAACTAACAAGCCATACTTCTCCTACTCTAACAAAAATTTTGCCTCTTTTGAAAAAAAAAAAAAAAAGTAAATGTTTGTGAAGGATTAAAAGATGTTTCCTTTGGAAATTAATCATTGCTATTTCTGTTTTTATAGCGATAAATAAGTACCTAGGGAAAAAAACCTTCTGGGAAGAGACATGCCAGAATGTTGAGGCTGGTTGTCTTTCCCCATGGAAAGCAGTGGTTTCAGTGTTTACACTTGTCTGAAAGGCATTTTTCTGTGTTTCCCATGCACTATAGTGTTTCTGTGTAACCATAAACTTTTATTAGTTTTGTTACCTGAAAAATTGAATTCCTGCTCTCAAGAGCTCTATCCTGGGCCAGATTTCCAAAGCCCAGCTGCTCTGGCCTGAGGCTGAGTGGTATGCAGAAAAGGAACCCCCAGTGTCACACAGGTGGGTGTGGTGCGGGCACCAGGGCTGGCTTTGAAACCAAAGCTTCCTCTGGAAATCCTGTGAGAGAGGAGGGACAGGAAGGGTGCAGAGAGGGGCAAACACTCAAGGTCTAGTCTAGGTGACTACCATAAAAATGCCACTTTTTATCAATTTGACTATGAGCTGGTATCTTTATCTTTGATTTTCTTGAACAACTGAAGACATAAAGGTACCCTACTTTAGCTATGTATTTACTCATTTTCTGAGCAAATTATAGTATGGATTAACCACATTACCCCTAGGGGGTTCCCTATACCCTCCAAGTCAGTAGACTAAAAGAGAGCTGATGAAGGCCCAAGATAGCATGTCTGGAGAAATTTCAAGTATGTGTCTTCATCAAGTATAAAGGGAGCCAATATGAAACGAGGAGAGTCAGTAAGGAGATCATTGGTTTGAACTGTTACCTTATCTCTGACAGAATCTCAGTCAGTGAATGTGCCTGGAGGAAACACACTGAGCAACCACATTGTGCCCGGCCCCAAGCTGGGTGATGGGTGTATAGTGCTAGGGCATGTGCACTGCCCTCATGGAACTTCCCTTCCAGGAAAGGGGCCAGAGAGTGCATGGGTACAATGTAAATTAGGGATTAAGAATGTGTTAAATATTGGAACCAAGTAGAGAGTGACAGAAAGTTATGAGCAAGGAACTACTGAGAACAGTCAGGAGGGCCTCTGAGATCAGACCATTAAGGTGAGAGGACTGTTAAAGGATGAGAATGCATCTGCATTTGTATGTGAGTCCCCAGGAACTGTAGTACAGTTTAGGGATAAGCTTTGTCTCTTCAGAAACATCCAGATTTTGCCTTGTATTTCCATTTTCTAGATTCTAAAAGTGAGCTGTCCAGGAAGTTATTTCTTTTACTCTAGAAATTTTTAAAGTTGGGGAAGGGGATAATAAATACTGTTTTAAACTCAGATTAGTACCATTTTTTTTACAAGTGTTAAATACTCTTTATTTGATATTTTACATAAGCCACACTAAAATACCTTTCTTTCAGTAAAAGGCAACAGTTTAGAACAGGGAATTTTAATTAAATTGGGATAATTGGGACCAAAAAGATAAAATGGTCGCTGCCAGCTTATCTGCAGCCCTTGCCTTTTTAAATTTTTTTTAAAAAACAATTCTTTATTATTGAAAGTATTACGTATGTCCTCTTTTCCCCCCACTGATCCCCTACTGCCCACCCCCACCCCAGGCCTTCAAACCCTATTGTCTGTGTCCATGGGTTCTGCATATATGCATACAAGATCTTCGGCTGGTTACCTCCCACCCACCCACCTTCCCCTCGCCTTCCCTCTGAGATTCCGCACTCTGTTCCATGTGTCCGTGTCTCTGGATCCACTCCATTCTTTAGTTTATTTTGTTACTTAGATTCCACATATGAGTGAGATCATGTGATACTTGTCTTTGACTGATTTATTTCACTTAGCATGATACTCCCCCTCCATGCTGTCTCAAAGGGTAGGAGATTCTTCTTTTTTACTGCTGCATAGTAGCAGTATAAATGTACCACAGCTTTTTTATCCACTCATCTACTGATGGGCACTTGAGCTGTTTCCCTAAGTACTGATGGGGTGGTCATAATAATCTGGCCACTCAGTATATATATATGGCCCGGTGCACAAAAATTTGTGCACTCGGGGGGAGAAGGGGGTCCCTTAACCTGGCCTGAGGGGATGACCACCTGCTGGCTTAGGCCCGCTCCCTGGAGCATTGGGCTTAAGATGGCAATCAGGCATCCCTCTGGCAGCCCGGCAGCCCTCAGGGGATGTCCACTTGCCAGCGGGGAGCAGGCCTAAACTGCAGTCGGACATCCTTAGTGCTGGTGAGGAGGCAGGAGAGGCTCCCACCACCGCCGCTGTACTGGCAGCCATCAGCCTGGCTTGTGGCTGAGCAGAGCTCCTCCCATGTGAGAGCGCACTGACCACCAGAGGGCAGCTCCTGCATTGAGCGTCTGCCCCCTGATGGTCAGTGTGTGTCATAGTGACCAGTCATTCCCAGTCTTTCTGCTGTTAGGGTCAGTTTGCATATTACCCTTTTACTACATAGGATAGAGGCCTGGTGCATGGGTGGGGGCCAGCTGGTTTGCCTGAAGGGTGTCCCAGATCAGGGTGGGGGTCCCGCTTGGGTGCCTGGCCAGCCTGGATGAGGGGACGATGGCTGTTTGCAGCTGGTCACACCCCCTTTAGGGTGGCGGTCCCCACTGGGGTGCCTGGCCAGTCTGGGTGAGGGGCTGAGGGCCATTTTCAAGCTGGCGGGTGACTGAAGCTCCCAACCTCTCCTTTTTTTCTTTTTTTTTTATTCTGGGATTTATTTACCTTCTATGGCTGTCACTGGAACTGAGAGCCAGCTTTAGCTCTGAGGCTCAGCTCCAGCTCTGAGACCTCAGCTGCTGAAAGCAGGTATCTGGGTTTGTTTGGCTTCTATAATTGAAACACTGTTTCAGCTCCAGCTCTGAGGCCTGGCTGGCTGAAAGTAGGTTTCTGGGGTTTGTTTAGCTTCTATAATTGCAACATTGTTTCTTAGAGTGCAGCTCAGAGCCTGGCAGCAGCAGGTGAGGAACCTTGGCTTCCTCCATCACTGGAGCAACCAAGCCTCCTGTTAGCTTCAGCTGCCTGGCTGTCAGCCGCCATCTTGGTTTGCAGTTAATTTGCATATCGCCCTGATTAGCCAATGGGAAGCATGTTGGAGGTACAGTTAATTACCATGTTTGTCTATTATTAGATAGGAGATATATATAGCTATATAGGTTAGTGGCCTGAATCTTAGAAACACTGACTCCAGCCTATTTTGTCACTTAATGTAGTCATACATAGTTTTCTCCTTTTTTCTTTTCCAGAAACTAACTCTTTGATTTCACAGTACACAACTGCTGAACTCACATAAAAAGTGGGAGAGTCATGAGAAGGGAAGAGTTCACAGAGTTTATAGTCATAAATTACAAACAATGAACACACTCTACAAACTTCTTGCAAGTATTTGGCTCTTTGAAATTTGACAGCTTATGATCCTCTGTATGAGAACTGATCCATGGATATCGGAGGGGCACAAACTGCAAACTGCATTTCTTTCCTCATGGGAAAGCATTGCTAAAGAAACAGACTCAGAACTGCTAGCATCCTCTGCAATGAAAAGAGCCACTGAGAATTCAGAATCATGGAGCAAAACACTGCTTCTTAGTTTCTCCTATTATTTAATAGTTTATT
Organism: Myotis daubentonii; assembly: GCF_963259705.1. Lineage (NCBI taxonomy): Eukaryota > Metazoa > Chordata > Mammalia > Chiroptera > Vespertilionidae > Myotis > Myotis daubentonii. Next base: position 107,072,130 of record NC_081842.1, read on the forward strand.
GAGGTATAATGGACATACAATAAGCTGCATATATTTAAAGTGCACAATTTGATAAGTCTTGACACATGTATACACCCATGGAACTATCACCACAATCAAAATAACACACATTTCCATTGCCCGCCCCCCAAGTCTCCGTGGGTTCCTTTGTAATTCCTCTTTCTTATCCCTTATTTATTTATTTATTTATTTATTTATTTTTAAATAGATATAATTTTATTTTATTTTTAAAATATATTTTATTGATTTTTTTATAGAGAGGAAAGAAGAGGGATAGAGAGTTAGAAACATCGATGAGAGAGAAGCATCGATCAGCTGCCTTCTGCACACCCCCTACTGGGGATGTGCCGGCAACCAAGTTACATGCCCTTGACTGGAATTGAACCTGGGACCCTTCAGTCCACAGGCTGACACTCTATCCACTGAGCCAAACCAGTCAGGGCTCATCCCTCATTTATTTAGGCAACCACAGCTCTGCTTTCTGTTTCCATAGATCCGTTTGCATTTTCAAGAATTTTATGAAAATGATTCACAGAATATGTATACTTTCTTATCTGTCTTCTTTACTCAGCATTATAATTTTGAGATTTACCCATGTTGTGTATATCAAGAGTTCATTCCTTTTGATACCATAATTTGTGTATCCATTTCTGCTGATGAACATTGGCTTCTTTCTGATGAACCACTGATGTTTTTCTATTTCTAGTTTATCCCCCCCACCTCCATTTTACAGATGAAGATATGGAAATTCAAAAGAGTTCAAGTACCTTGTTGAAGGTACACAGACAGTAGTCAGAGCATAAAACCTTAAATTGTTAGAATGTTTGAGCTGAAAGGGACATCAGGGTACCTCTTTGTGTTTTTAAAAACCGCTTGATGTTGATATTTGAATTGTGCTCTACAAGGATTAATCATTTCTCTTTATCCAGGGTAAAGTCAGCAGGCCCTCTTTGCCAGTTAAGTATTGATACCCTCTTATCAAAATTCATGAGAAGGGAAGCATTCTTAACATGCTTCTATCATAAGGAAAATTCTGTAATGTCCTATCAACCTAAGATGACCTTCTCTTTCCAGAGGAGCAGCAGTGTGCTAACTTAAATTTTTAGAAGTTAAAGATACTTATTATAAAAATAAAATCATATAAACATTCAATTAAATATAGTAAAAACAAAACTAATAAATATTGAAAACTCATTGCTTCCTAATTGTTTTACTACATTATACCATCATGGGGGCTCTTAAGGCTACTTATAGCTATTGTATCCATATGGCAGAAATACTGCCCAGTGATGGGATGTCACACATTTCTTCCTAATTCTCCATTCAGTAGTGTAATGTTGATAGCTTGAAATCAGCCTTGGGAGAATTTATACCATGAAAATGGCAAAAGCTGTAAGTTAGGGTTTGATTTATTATTTGGTTGACTGTCCAAACTTAATCTGATGGAGAAAATGGTAATTATGCAGATTAACTTTTAAAATGTGTCATATCTGTGACCATAACATTTTGACTAGCATAAAAATTGAGAAATTATTCTTCCAATATTTATAAACTATTATTAAAAATGTAGCAAATAAGTTGCTCACATCATTGATGAATAAGTTAAATTCAGATATATATCTTTATTATCTTTATTGTTTTATTTTCATTACTTGTTAACATAAACAAAAATATCAAACAATACCATTATTTATGATGAAACTATACTCAGACTGCCGGTATTACACATTTTCCAGCACACCACTGTGTAAGAGGGTTTGGGGTCTTTGAAATTAGGACCTATGTAAACAATAACAAACAAACAAGTAAACAGACCTATAAGGCATGTCATGGCTACAAGACTAGTTATTTTTCTAGATCACATAGGAGGGTAAAGTGAAAACCAAAGTAAAATAAGACAACAGTGAAATTAGAGCCACTGTTAAAAATATGGCATTTTAAATTTAATGTAATTAAAAATAAATCCAATAAGATGTTTCAAAAAGGCATAGAATAAAAGTCTCTCTCTCGCCTGCACCCCTAAAACCCCTTCTCCAAGGCAACTCCTTTATAGCTGCTGAGTTTGCTTAAAGAGATGGTTTATATGTAAACAAGTAATATCATGTATCCTCTCCCTCACCATTTTTATACAAAAGACACTATAAAATACACACTGTTTTGCACTTTGTTTTTCCCCACTTATAAAGCTCTATTCAGATCAGTGCCATAGCTTACAGTGTTATATGAAGCATCATTTATTTACCTATTATTTAACTATAACATAGAGGCATTTTAATGGTTTAGAATAGGGCTTAACTTTACTGCATTTATTTAGTTATTCAGATATGTGCTCTTTTCTTGCTGTTATTTTTCTCTCTCTCCTCACTAAGTTATAGAACATGAATCTGCTATTGTGACCATCAGCACACATTTACTGAGCACTTGCTAGTTGACTTTCGCTGTGAGAGATTCAAAAATAAAATTTTAAGACATAATTTGGTCTCAACACTCTTAACATCTAGCTTGGAAATAAGGGAATCTATATATATAAAAGCCTAAGTGACTAAACAACTAAATAACTGAATGACTGGTTGACCGGTTGCTATGATGTGCACTGACCACCAGGGTGCAGATGCTCAACACAGGAGCTGCTCCCTGTTGGTCAGAGTGCTATGACAGCAGGAGCACTGCTCAGCTGACCAGCTATGCCAGAAGCAGGGCTCACAGCTGGCCACTGCAGCCTGGAGACCGCAGCGGAGCAGCGGCAGTAGGCGCAGCGGAACCGGGATGAGCAGAAGCAGCAGGCAGGAGTGGCAGGTGGCATTGGACTGCTGGTTCGGCCTGATCTCCGCAGGCCACACTGAGGGACTCCACCAGTGCACGAGTCCATGCACCGGGCCACTAGTATGAGTACTAGTATAATAATGACCCAGATAGGAGGCTAGAAAGTGTCACAAGTCCTCACCATTAATTAGCTTTGACCTTGTATTAGTTCATTTAATCTATTGGTCATTTATACTTTCTGAACATTTGTTTGCTCACCTTTAAAATGAGGATAACTATATCTGCCTTGATCATCTTGTTGGGTTGTTTTGAAGCTCTCAGCAGACTATGTATGTGAACACTAATGGGACACATATGTCTACAAAGGTACATTACTTCCTCTGCCTGTCTTGTCCACATTGTGTCAAGCCATGTTGAAGTTGTGCTGGGATATGTCCTCCACATCTAGGCCTCTGCATGTGCTGTGTACCTCTACCTGGGATGCATGACCATCATAGTCCTCCTTACCCCCACTCAGCTCTCAGCTTTCCTGACCTCCCAAGTCTGGATCAGGTGCCCTTCCTAATGGCATTCTGAACATCCCCATCATTGCACTGCCATTGCCAGGTCATGGGAGAGGAGTCTTCTTCATAGTTGTAACCCAAGCTTCAAGAAATGCTTAGGAAATGAGTGAATAAAAGAATTTCCTCTAAGGCAATAAGGAGGAAATAAAACAAGCTGAATGCATTAGGGCCAAGAGAAGCTTTACCTACATTCTCTTTATTGGTTTTCACTGCACTTTATGAGAAAGGAATTATTATTCCCATTTCACAAGTTCTGGGAGTTAAATGATTTTGGAACCCAATGCTGATGGACCCAAAGGACTCTCTACAATATCATTCTTTCCCCCAATGCAATGGCCAACAACAAGTGTGTATAGTCTTATTCAGTCCTCACAAAACTACTAAAAAATAGATGGTGTCATTATTTGCAGATAAGAAAACTCGAATGACCAGAGGTGAAGTGATTTGTTAAAAAGTTATGTAAGTTGCTCTAGCTGGTTTGGCTCAGTGGATAGAGCATTGGCCTGCAGACTGAAGGGTCCTGGGTTCGATTCCAGTCAAGGGCACATGCCTGGGTTGTGGGCTCGATCTCCAGTAGGGGATGTGCAGGAGGCAGCCAATCAATGATTCCCTCTCATTATTGATGTTTCTATCTCTCTCTCCCTTTTCCCTTCCTCTCTGAAATCAATAAAAATATGTTTTAAAAAAGTGATGTAAGTTTCCAAAAATGAAAAATTACTGTGAGCCAAGAAGACTTTATAGTAGAAGAGAGATTACATTTGATACTTGAAGAAAGGTAAATATTTCAATAGAACTAAAATTGTCAAGAGCAGGGCTTCCAGTTGGGGAAAGCAAGACAGGGCACAAATGTTTGAGAAACAGTGAGGAGCCTAGGTGACAAGGGTGGCAGTGCATGATTGAGACCTGGGGGAACATACAGATGAAGAACCTGGTTGGGCTATATTATGAAAATCCTGGAAAAAAAGTCTCAGAAGGTGTATACCCTAAAGGAAATAATTTTCTAAAAGTGACATGATGAATGGTGTATTTGATTTTTTCTTTCCTTTTAATATAGGATTTACATGTGATTTATTTAACTTTACTGATAAAGTTATCGATAACTTTTTAGCTTTATCTCATTTTTGTTTTCCTTCACAGGAATCGTAACTCATCTAGCCTAAAGTTTCCACTTCTGACAGACAGAAACTGTGAGAAATGGAAATGGCTAAGAACCTTTGAACTCTGCTATTTTAGGGTGGAGCAGGACATTCCACTCTGTGAAAGTGTACTTTTAGATTTTTGTAGTTAAGAAAACATTGGAGTTAAATGTGATTTGTGGAGCAAGACTTTTGAGTAAATCAAATGACTTATGAGAGAAATTGTATGTCTGTTACTATCCTCAATTGCTTTCAAACTCAGCTTAGAAACTCTCAGTAAGGATCTGCAACCAACCCCCAAATTAATTTTTTCTTATATTTGGCCTTCAAACTTTTTATTTTTTGCCAATGTTTCCAAGGCAGTGTTTTCGTGGGATTCTTGCCTGTTTTTCACTGGCATGCTTTCTCCATTCTCCTTACCTACTATGGGAGGCCCAATACAGGAAGGGAAGACCTGCCCACCACCTGCCTTTAATTAATGAAGGGCTCAGGGGTGTGTGACCTACACCTGCTATGGACTGGGAGTCTGGCCTTGGAGAGACAAAGGTAGATCAGTATTTCTCTCAAGCTCCTCTTTTGATAGAGCCATGTGCCAAGGGAAGCTTCAGTCAGGAGAGATCTAAATACAGACAACCCCAGGGCAGGTAGGAGCAGAGCATTTGTGCTGCTGAGGCCTGACTTCATGGAGGGGCTCCCAGCTGGCTTGGGAAACCATGGATTTCAGTCCCTGAGCCTTAGACTTATTCCTGCAAAGAGACATTGCCCTAACTAGGGTAACTATATAGTTTATCATGCATACCAAGACATTTTTAACAATAAAGAGATTGTTAAAAATAATTAAAATGATACAGTTTTAATGGACAATAGTGTGGTGATTGCAGGGGGAAGGGAAAGGGGAGTGGAGGTGGAAGAGAGCATAGAGGGGATAAATGGTGAGGGGAAAAAATAAAATTAAATTAATCAATTAAAAACAAACAAACGAACAAAAAACTAGGTGGGCAATGCCAGGACCAGCTTCAATGACTAATGATCTGCTGCCCTGACACTGACCAATCAGTAGAGACCATGCCCCATAAAGGACATACCTGGAAAAGCTGACAAATATTCTATTGAGATCTTCCCCTGAGACCTCCCCTAAGATTCCGGCCTACAAGAGAGAGATAAAAACCCTCAAGTAAAAGACACGCCATAAGCACTCTCCCTTCTAGAAGCACACATGTGCCTTCACTTCCTCCTCTTCTTCCCCCACAGGCATGCATCTCCTAAACTCTAAGGGTCCCCACAAGACTTGCAGCCAGAGGGCTAACCCCCCTCCCACACACACATCTGTCTCCAAGGCCCTCTTTTCTCTGACTTCCCAGTGAGCTAAAGCAGTCACACCTAGGCTCTCTGGTTGCTACGTCCATGACCTTCCTTGTTTCACTGTCCCCAACTTTAATAAACGGATTCTCAAAATAAAATAATAATAATTAAAACCATACAGTTTTTAAAAATTTGTTGAATAACAAATTAGTTTTATTATATTATTACTAGAGACCCAGCGCACAAAATTGTGTGCAAGTAGCTCGCTGCCTTGCCCGCCACCACTTCTCGCTTGCCATCTAGCCTGCCACCGCCATCTGGCTCACTGCCACTAAGATCATGTGATATTTATCTTTCTCTGACTGGCTTATTTAGCTTAGCATAATGCTCTCCAGTTCCATCCATGCTTTTGCAAATTTTAAAAGTTCCATCTTTTTTATAGCGGCATAGTATTCCATTGTGTAGATGTACCACAGTTTTCTAATCCACTCATCTGCTGATGGGCACTTAGGCTGCTTCCAAATCTTAGCTATTGTAAATTGTGCTGCTATGAACATAGGGGTGCATATATCCTTTTTGATCGGTGTTTCTGATTTCTTGGGATATATCCCTAGAAGTGGAATCACTGGGTCAAATGGGAGTTACATTTTTAACTTTTTGAGGAAACTCCATACTGTCTTCCATAGTGGCTGCACCAGTCTGCATTCACACCAGCAGTGAAGGAGGGTTCCTTTTTCTCCACATCATAACCAGCACTTGTCGTTTGTTGATTTGTTGATGATAGCCATTCTGACAGTGTGAGATGGTACCTCATTGTTGTTTTGATTTGCATCTCTCAAGTGATTAGTGACATTGAGCATCTACACTAATAAAAGAGAAAAATGGTAATTGGCGTACGACGATACCCTTTTCATTGGCTAATCAGGGCTATATGCAAATTAACTGCCAACTATGATTGGCAGTTAACTGCCAACTAAGATTGGCAGTTAACTGCCAACAAGATGGCGGTTAATTTGCATATGTAGGCACAATGCAGGGAGGTGAAAGGGAAAGCAGGAAGAAGCCCCCTGCCACTGACAGTGATCGGAAACCTAGGGGGAAGCTAAGAGCTGGGGCGCAGGGCAAAGGCGGCCCTGGGGCTGCCTTTGCCCTGCCCCCCAGCCATGATCGGAGAATCAGGTGCCTTTTCCGCCCTGGCCAGTGATAGCAGGAAGTAGGGGTGGAGCCAGCGATGGGAGCTGGGCATGGTCGAAGCTGGCAATCCCGGGAGCTAGGGGTCCCTTTCCTGGGCCTAAAGCGGAGCCCACGATCGCGGGGCCGCTGCCGCTGCGGGTCCCCGCTGCCCGAGCCGGACGCCTCAGCCAGAGGTGTTAGGCCTGGGCAGGGGCGGAGCCTGCAACCGCGGGGAGCTGGGGGTCCCCTGCCCAGGCCTGACACCTCTGCCGGAGGCCTCAGGCCTGGTGAAGGGGCCAATCCGGTGATTGGTGATCGGAGGGTGATGAGGGTCAACTCCTCTGGCCGAGGCATCAGGCCTGGGCGGGGGGCTGAGCCGGGGATTGGGGGGATATGATGGTCCCCTTGCCCAGGCCTGAAGCCTGGGTCAGAGGTGTCAGGCTTGGGCGGGGGGTGGAGCAAGCGATCAGAGGGAGATGGGGGTCCCCTGTCCAAGCCTGACACCTCTGGCGGAGGCGTCAGGCCTGGGCAAGGGGCCAATTGGGCGATCGGAGGGTGATGGGGGGCTACGCCTCTGGCTGAGGCATCAGGTCTGGGCTGGGGGCAGAACCAGTGATGGGGGGAAATGAGGGACCCCTGCCCAGGCCGATCCTGCGATTGGAGGGTGATGGGGGTCAACACCTGAGGGCTCCCACTATGTGAAAGGGGGCAGGCTGGGCTGAGGGACACTCCCCCCCCCCCACACACACACCCAGTGCACGAATTTCGTGCACTGGGCCCCTAGTGCTTTCATATGTCTCTGGGCCTTCTGTATGTCCTCTTTCGAAAAGTGTCTATTTAGATCCTTTGCCCATTTTTTGATTGGATCATTTATATTCCTTTTGTTAAGTTGTATGAGTTCTACATAAATTTTGGAGATTAAACCCTTATTGGAAATATCATTGGCAAATATGTTCTCCCATGAGGTGGGCTTTCTTGTTGTTTTGTTGATGGTTTCTTTTGCTGTGCAGAAGCTTTTTATTTTTATGTAGTCCCATTTGTTCATTTTCTCTTTAGTTTCCATTACTCTAGGAGCTGTATTGGCGAAGATATTCCTTTGGTATATGTCTGAGATTTTGCTGCCTGTGAATTCCTCTAAGATTTTTGTGGTTTCCCATCTTATGTTTAAGTCCTTTAACCATTTTTAGTTTGTTTTTGTGTATGGAGTAAGCTAGTGATCTAGTTTTATTTTTTGCATGTATCTGCCCATATTTTTCAGCACCATTTATTGAAGAGACCCTCTTGACTCCATTGTATGCTCTTGTCTCCTTTGTCAAATATTAATTGAGCATAATGGCTTGGATTGATTTCTGGGTTCTTTCTTCTGTTCCATTGGTCTATATGTCTGTTATTGTGCCAATACCAGGCAGTTTTGAAAACCGTGGCTTGGTAATATAGCTTGATATATGGTATTGTGATCCCTCCAACTTTGTTCTTCTTTCTCAGGATTGCTGTGGCTATTCGGGGTCTTTTTTTATTGCAGATGAATTTTTGGAGAGTTTGTTCTAGATAAGGGGTGGGCAACCCCTTGCATGCATGCCAAACATGGCACTCCAGTAACTTTTGCTGGCACAGGAAACCCTCTCTTATAATCTTCCATTTACATTTTTTTTCTTAATATCGACGTTTTTATTTTTCAGATAAATTCAGTGTAGGTGCATCTTAGATAAATAAATAATTTTACATAACAAGTTAACTTAAAGACCATAGACATGGATTGACAAGAGAGGGGAAGAGCAATTTCTATGCCTCTGCCTTAACTCTCCCTGCCTTCCTAGATCTGACCAGTGTTTTGGTTTCAGCCTCAGACGCAACAGGTTTTCATTGACAAGACAACCGCCTCACCTACTAATTCAAAATTTCACTCTATAAAAATGAAATCTTCTGTCTCGCTTTGCCCACCTGTACTAACAAAAGGGGAATAAATTTCTATTTTTCTCTCGGCAGCAAAAGTCCCACTGATAATATCAAACGGAATCATAAAGTTTTCTGTCGGACTATCAGTGTACACGTATACATTAAAAATAAATGTATTTTTCATCATCATATACTGTGTTTTTGTTTCTCAAATGAATTTTATTATTTTTTCAAGATTCTTCACATACATACACCTTAAGAGATATCAAGTAGTTGTAAGATGTTCTCAAAAAATTAGGGTTGGCACACAGAAGAATTTTGAGTCAGAGATTTTGCTGGTTCTGGCACGCACTCACAAAAAGGTTGCCCACCCCTGTTCTAGATCTTTGAAATATGCCGTTGGTATTTTAATGGGTTTTGCATTGAATCTGTAGATTGCTTTGGGTAGTATGGACATTTTAATGATGTTGATTCTACAAGCACATGGTATGTTCTTCCATTTGTTTATGTCTTCCTCTATCTCTTTCTTCAACGTCCTGTAGTTTTCCAAGTACAGGTCTTTTACCTCCTTAGTTAAGTTTATTCCTAGGTATCTTAATTTTTTTTGGTGCAATGGTAAATGGGATTGTTTTTGTTTCTCTTTCTGTGAGTTCATTATTGGTGCATAAAAAGGCCATAGATTTATTGGTGTTAATTTTGTATCCTGCTACATTGCCGAATTTTTTTTTTTTTTGCATCTTTTGAGTTTCAATTTTGCACCTTTGTTTCACAAATATATAAACATTTTTGTATATTTCTTTTTTAAGCTTATGCTTCTGTGATAATTTAATTTTTAACAGTACTCATAAAATAATGAATGCTTAGTTGATTTAATGACTATGTCCTTATATATGAAATTTAATTGGTCTCTGAAAAAATTTCTCTGACAGTCAGTATATCATTTGCAAGGAGCTAAATACATTTCAAATCAAAATTTTTCTGACACTTTTATATCATCCTATATTGCAGCTTTAATTTTTGAAGTATCATATTCCCTCATTATATCAAACTCAAGTTATGGCTGACTCCACTTCTGAGCTTCTCTCATTTGCTTTTCAATTAAATAAAGATCAAATCTGATTCCCTTGATATTAAACTTTGGATGCTCCCAGCATTTGGACCAGCCCTTAGGCTTCATTTTTACTTTCAGGCAATTAACAGGAGCTTCTTGGCTCAATTCTTGTAGACTTGGCTTCATATTAACATCAACAGTGCTGTACTCAGGAAGAGCATCTCCTAAGTATAGCAAGCTGTCATCCAGCTGTTTCTCTAATTTGACCACTTGGATCTCCTGGATTCCAGGATTATAGAGTTCAGAGCAAATCTCAACACTTTGTCCTTCAATAGTATTCCTAAGGATAAAAGTGGCTCCAAGTCCTGCTCCTGATCTCTGGATGCAAATCCCCAGAAACTGGCTGGTTTTTTAATTGGCATATGGGTTGACCCGAGTAACACTACGAATGCTTCCAACATAGAACTTTGGGGTGTGGAATACTTTTCTCCTTTATAACATACCTTTTCTTTCTGAAATTTCAGAGGATTTGTTTTTCCTCTTTGAATGGATTTTGGCTGAGTTGCTTCAGTGGTGAGAAAGTAGAGAGCTGTGTTATCTGTCTATGAATGAGGTCTGACTATAGGGAAAGAAACTAGTACCTCAAGTCACACACAGAAACAGTCTCATTATTATAGTCCTTATGTTTTCAACTCTAAACAATAACTCTCTATGCCTAAATATCCAGCAATAGGGAGTAATTGGATACATTATAGTACAACCATTCTCTGAAGTAAATCTGTCGGAACCAAATTTGCTTCTACTAATACATACCAGCTTTGTTTTTGGGTTCCCAGCCATCAGCGGATGCCTGCCTTTTCCTAGTAATACTCTGAGTGTTGAGGGTAGGTAGATGACAGACCACCCAAAGGAGCTAAGCCAGGGGTGGGCAAACTTTTTGACTCAAGGGCCACAATGGGTTCTTAAACTGGACCGGAGGGCCGGAACAAAAGCATGGATGGAGTGTTTGTGTGAACTAATATAAATTCAAAGTAAACATCATTACATAAAAGGGTACGGGTTTTTTTTTTTTAGTTTTATTCATTTCAAATGGGCCGGATCCAGCCCGCGGGCTATAGTTTGCCCACGGCTGATAGCCATGAGTCACTCACTTGAAGCAGGGAGAGCTATGGCCATTATATTTGGAGGGGGATTAGGTATGTGCCAGAGGTGGGGGTCCAGTATCTGTCCCTGAATGGAGTTTCCAGAAGTCCCACATTGCAAAAACAAATTTCTACAACAAAAGTTGTATCTCTTAAAGGGTTTAATATCTTTAAAGAATTACTTTGAAATTACATTTGTGAAGGTTACAATGAAAAGATGACACAGGAAGGAGTCTGAAAGCAGGAGCGGTCAACACCTCTGTGTGCTGTGCCAGTTTGCTCCCCCAACTGCCAGAGTTAGGCTTCCCTGTCCAGTCGCCCCTGCCTTGGTTTCACGTCTCTTAAGTTAGATAAAATTTGTGTCTTAGTTTGGGTTCCCGGAAGAAACCTAAGAGAATAATTTGAATGTAAGTAGTTTATTTGGAAGGGAGTACTCAGAGAGGAGGGAAGCCAGAAAAGAAAGCCACCTGTTAATGGTACAATTGCCAACCAGTTCCTGCAGTCTCTGTATAACTGGAGCTTAATGTACACCTAATAACTCTGTGAAAAAGAAAAACATGTCAGAAAACTAGCCATGTTACACAGTGTGAATCCTACAGAGATTCATGCCAGAAGAATTCTTTCTTTTAAATTAGTTGTTATGTGGGATGCCATAGCTTGGGCTTTTGTCCCTTTTATTTTATTTAGTTATATGCCATCTAAAACAAGTATGGCAAATAGTATAAGCTCAGACATCCACTCTGATTGAGTGATGGCACACTCCAGAGTTGTGATGAGAACACTCCTGAGTGTTCATTCATGCTCAGAAATAAAACCAAAGATTATTGACATGAAGGGGGAAGAGCAATACTCATGCTTTGTGACTGCCATCCCTAACCTAGCTGTCATCCATACCCTGTTTATTTATTTGTCCAGGCCCAACAGAACATACTGTAAGAACTTGATAACAATGATATAGGTATCTTTTAAAATATTATAGCTAGAATATCACGATTAGTTCATAATAAGAGAAGTTAAATTAATTAAAACCACAGGACCATTTTTTTAAAAAAAAAGTCTACAGATTGACAATTATTAAAAAGCATGGGTGAGTTTTGGGGGTAAGAGACTCACATGTATTTTGGTGAGTATCAAACTGGTACAACCCCTCAGGACAAAAAAATATAAGAATTTTAGTGTCCATGCCTTAGATTCAGCAATTTAAGTCTAGGAAACTAACTCACAAGTATACTCATATGTACACATAAATGTACTTGAGGTATATTCCCTACAGAAATGTTAGTGATAGCAAAGATTAGAAACAACCCAAGTACCCATCACTAGGGGAAACGTTAGATAAATTGTAGTACATTCAGACAATGGAACACTAAGTATCTGAAAAGGGTAATAAAGATAGTGTATGTAGTGATAAATATAGAAAACTCTTCATGATAACTTGCTAATAAAGGTACAAAATTAAAAAGGAGAAGGAAAGACACACACACAAAAGTATACACATGTATACTGGTTCATGAAAATTATATATTTAAATGAAAAAATGTGTAACAGAGGTTACCTCTGAGGAAGAAATATTTGAGGGCAGGTAGATAGAAGCGAAAGGAATATTTATTTACACTCTCCCACTCATATCTTCTCAAACTTTCTTTGATTTTAAAAAACATGTTAATATATATTTTTAAGTAAAGAAAATTAACGCTTAGCTAATTCTAATTGTTCCCTATCCTACTACCTTTTCTTCATTAATCTTAATGTGGAAGGAAGGAAGGAAGGAAGGAAGGAAGGAAGGAAGGAAGGAAGGAAGGAAGGAAGGAAAGAAGGGAAGGGAAGAGAGAGGAGGGAGGAAAGATCTCTCCTATTTCCTCATGCAGAGAAAATCATCGTTAATATTTTTGGATAATTTTTTGGTATATTGATATTGCCATTTAGTCTTTTTTCCCTCTGCGTAAGTATTTCTTTGTCTTTTAAAGTTAAAAGTGTGGTATCACATTGCACATAGGCTTATATTTTCGGCCTTCCACCAATTTTTTATTATTATAGAATCAAGTTAAGGATAGATACTGAACAAACTGAACTTCCCACATTTTCTATGGACAGAATTTGGGAATTCAATGTTATGGTTAAATTTATTAACAATATTAGATTTATCAGAAACAAGATAGCATGTTCCTTCTTTTAATCTTCATATCCTTAGCATTCCTCACAGTGTCTGCTAAAGAATAAGTCTTGGGAGATAATTCTCCATGAATTTCTCACATTATACACATATTCCAGGTAGAAGCATTGACTGCCTTTGTTCTGGACTGTTTTTCAAGGATGTCTGTATAGCAAACTGCTTTGGAAGAGTGAAGAAGTGTCTACCTCAACAGTAATAAGCAGGTGTGTTTGCTATTGAGTATAAAAGACCTGGTTTGCCAAGGTCAGAGTTCCTCTCAAATGCTGGCACTGGTTACTGCTACTGCTGTAAGTCTGTGTCTCTGACTCAGGAGTCTCATTTCTAGTATGTCTGCCAGCTTCTATGAAACTGTAACAAGCTAACTTGTTAAGCTGAAAGTAGGGTAAAATCTCCTATCCTTCACAGCTCCTGAGAGTAAGTGCTCAAAACAAAAGTTCGTTGAATTAAATAATTTTTAAAATGTTTAGGGGACTTACTCTTCTGACTAATCAACAGTTGCCCACGTAAAAAGCCCAAGAACATCTCTTGGTTAGGAGCTCTTTCACAATACAGTATGTTTTTATTATAGTACCAGTGTGTGTTAGTCATCTTGTGTTTATTTTAGATATCAGTGTTGACTTAAAAAGGTTGTCAGCAGTCTGTTTGGACTTGACTAAACTTTCAGTTGTGTGATGGAAACTGATTATTTACTTAAGCATTGCCTAGTCCTGTAGGAATGACAGATTTTGGGTGGCTTCTACTTGTTTCTGCATCAGTGTCCCTCATGGATGAGGACATGGTTTTTTGTTTTTCTCTTTTGGTGTGTTTTAAGTGTTTTATTTTTTCAATATCTTTATTGTTGAGAGTATTACAGACGTCCTCCCCTTTCCCTCTCCCTTTGCCCCTCTTCACCCAGATCCTGCCCCACCCTAGGATTTCACTACCTAATTGTTTGTGTCCACAGGTACTGCATATAACTTCTTTGGTTAATCTCTTTCCACTCCTCCTTCCCCCTTTCCATTGAGATTCATCAGTCTGTTCATGTTTCTATGCCTCTGGTTCTATTTTATTCATCAGTTTGATGCCTTGTTCATTTATTTGTAGATTCAACTGTTGATAAATAGGCATTTATTGCCATTTTGTTATTCATATTTTTTCTTCTTTCTCCTTCTTCTCCTTCTTCTCCTTCTTCTCCTTCTTCTCCTTCTTCTTCTTCTTCTTCTTCTTCTTCTTCTTCTTCTTCTTCTTCTTCTTCTTCTTCTTCTTCTTCTAGAATACTCTTCAACATTTCATGTAATACTATCTTAGTGGTGATGAACTCTTTTAGCTTTTTCTTATCTGTGAAGCTCTTTATCTGACCCTCAATTCTAAATAATAGCTTTGCGGGGTAGACTAATCTTGGTTGTAGGTCTGTGCTTTTCATCACTTTGAATATTTCTTGCTTTTCTCTTGCTGCTTTTAAGATTCTCTCTTTGTTTTTAGCCTTTTGCATTTTAATTCGGATGTGTCTTGGTGTGGTCCTCTTTGGATTCCTCTTGTTTGGGACTCTCTGTGCTTCCTGGAATTGTATGTCTATTTCTTTCACCAGGTAAGGAAGGTTTTTTGTCATTATTTCTTCAAATATATTTTCAATTTCTTGCTGCCTCTCTTCACCTTCCAGCACCCCCATAATGCAAATGGGGTACACTTGAAGTTGTCCCAGAAGCTCCTTACACTATCTTCATGTTTTTGGGTTGTTTTCTTTTTGCTCTTCTGATTAGGTGTTTCTTGCTTTCTCAGCATCCTCTATTCTACTGTTGCTTCCCTGTAAATTATTCTTCATTTCAGTTAGTGTATCCTTCATTTCTGACTGGTCCTTTTTCATGTCCTTGATGTTGATATTAATTTCCTTGAAATTCTCACTAAGTTTCTTGACATTCTCACTAAGGTCCATGAAGCTCTCATTAATTTCCTTGAGCAACCTTATAACCATTGTTTTGAACTCTATATCCCATAGTTTTCTTGCTTCCATTTCATTTAGTTCTTTTTCTGGAGATTTCTTCTGTTCTTTCATTTATGACATTTTTTTTCTATCCACATTTTGGCTGCTTCTCTGTGTTTGTATTAGGTAGAGCTACTATGTCTCCTGGAAACCATAATGTGATCTTGTGTAGTAGGTATCCTGTAAGGCCCAGTGGCTCAGCCTCCCCAGTCACTTGAACTGGGCACTTTAGGTGGGTCCCTGTGTAGGTTGTGTGCACTGTCTTATTGTAGTTGAGCCTTGATTGCTGTTGGCATCACTGGGAGGAATTGACTCCCAGGCCAATTGGCTATGAGGGCCAGCTGTGACTACAATGGAAGAGTTGCTGTGCAAGAGACACCCTATGGAGCAGGACTTGCTTCAGTGGGGCTTTGGTGCTCACTGATTCTCCCCTTGACTATGCTGATTGTGGATACTGTAGAGTTGTAATCTGGTGTGGTATGAAGCTGTCCACTGAGTGCTCTGGCTCTTGGGCCTCCTGGGAGATGCAAAGTTAACCACTGCCTGTGTCCTACTTAAGACCACTTGGCATAAGCTACAAAGTGATCTGCAGATGGCTGCTACTTGTGTTTGTCTTAGAGGTGCCTAGGAAAGGCCAAGTTGTGAACCTTGCTAGTTCTGGGCCTGAGGCCACTTATCAAGAGATATGGGCACACTGAGTCCAGCTGCTGCTTTGAGAGATTTTAGGAAAGTCTGAAGCCTGAGCCAGAACAGGCCATTCATATGGAAAAGACACTGCAAACAACTTGGGTGGGGCTGCAAATTAGGTGGGATGGGATCTCAGGGAATCACTAGGGCGGGGTGAACAGTGAAGGCTAGGTTGATGGAGACTCAGATATAGTGCCTGCCAGTCAGCTCTATGGGGAATGGGGGGGGGGGGGGGGGGATTTCCCAGCACTTTTATCTGAGAAAAAGCTGTTCCCAAGTTCTTGCCCTGATGCCACACAATTTATTTCCTCCCTGTATGTCTCTGGATCCTTTCAAGCTGCTGCCACAGTGCTGGACCTCAGAGGGAGTGAGTCCATTCCTTTAAGAGGAACTTCCTAGGACTCCAGCAGCCTTCATATCCCTCAGCCTCAATCCCAACTGGTTTTGATAGCCAGAAGTTATGGGGGCTTCTCTTCCCAGGACTGGAACTCTGGGCTGAGGGTTCTAGTGTAGGGCTGGGAATCCTTGCTCCTCACAGGAGGCCTCTGCAGCCAAGATATCCCTCCTGATTAAAAAAATGCCACACGTGGTTGTCAGACCAGCCATTCCATGCCTCTGCTCCTCCTACTAGTCTCAATGTGTTTTCTTCTTTAATTGTCTAGTTATAGGACTTCCATTCAGCCAGATTTCAGGTGATTCTAAATCAGCCGTGGGCAAACTACGGCCCGTGAGCCAGATCCGGCTCATTTGAAATGAATAAAACTAAAAAAAAAAAAAAAAAAAAAAAAAAAAGACCGTACTCCTTTATGTAATGATGTTTACTTTGAATTTATATTAGTTCACACAGACACTCCATCCATGCTTTTGTTCCGGCCCTCCGGTCCAGTTTAAGAACCCATTGTGGCCCTCGAGTCAAAAAGTTTGCCCACCCCTGTTCTAAATGATGGTTCTTCTGTATGTTATTTGTATTTTTTATGTGGTTGTGTGAAGATATGAGTATCACTGTTTTCCTACGCTACCATCTTGATTTCTGCCGAGGCCATGGTTTTGGTATACAGACCTGAAATTGTATTTCTCTTTATAAAAATAACAACAAATTATCTTCAGAATGACACTTTCATCTGGAACACTAAATACTGACTTTGGTGTTTCTTTTTCCATTTGCTGCAGAGGGAATTTGTTTTTCTCCCCTTTTTAAAATGCCTGGCAACTCTGAGCCTGGAAACTCTTTTCCAAAAGAAAGTGTCCCAGTCTTTCTGCAATGCCTGATAGCCAACAGCCACCTGGTCCCCTCCTGTTAACCATCAGTCCAAGATCCTGGGCAGAGGGCTGGTGCCCATCAGCTGGGAATCCCGGAAGAAATATGCTTTTCAAGATAAACAACTGATTTAAGGTCAATCATCATTCATAACTATCTTAGAAGCTATATGGCATGTCAGGAGGGAAATTGATAGGATCCAGGAAACATAGGTTTGCTTCTAGACTGGCCTCTTTGTCTGGGATCCTGGGCAAATCATTTGACATCTTGGAATCTTAGTTTTCCCACTTGTAAAATAGTAACAATGATACCTGCTTTGCCTATATCATAATGTTGTTTTGAGCATCAAATGAAATAGCTCAATTATGGTTAGAAAATGGAACAATCTTACAGCACTTTTATCAACATTTTGGCTATAAATTTAGAAGGGCTTTGAAGACTATAAAGATCTGCATAAATAGAGGCATTCTTAGTAAGCAGTGTATCCACCACACTCTTTTTGAATTTTTGCTTCCTTTTTTCTTTCCACTGAGGAAAACGTTACTCTAAAAATCAAGCCAATACACCCTTGAATACTATGATTGAAATACTTCATGATTGATATATTTAGATCATGGAACACTGATTTTTAAAATATATTTTTATTGATTTCAGAGAGGAAGGGCAAGGGAGAGATAGAAACATCAATGATGAGAGAGAGTCATTGATTGGCTGCCTCCTGCATGCCCCACACTGGGAATGTACCCTGACTGGGAATCGAACTGTGACCTCCTGGTTCATAGGTCAATGCTCAATCACTGAGCCACACGGGCTGGGCCACTGACCTGGTTTTTAGACATGTTTATGTGATAAGCTGGACCACAGCAATCACAAGTGAATTAAATCAGCATTCAATAAAATAATATAGAAATTGTAATTTCTTTCTGACTCATTAGGTTTTCTTAAAAGAGTTAAAACTCAGGCAACTACCCTTGACCCAATTTGTCCCAGCAAGACCCTGAACAGGATAAAGAATGGCTGTCTAACAGCTTGTCGACTTCTGTCATGAATCGGCTCCCTGGGTGGCACAGAGAGACTTTCTCAATTATGAGATGAAGGACTGATCACACAAGGAGCTGGTCATTGTGGCAGCAAGTCACTATTGCTGTGATCAAAAGTTGTATGTTTTGCCCTGACTGGTTTGGCTCAGTGGATAGAGCGTTGGCCTGCAGACTGAAAGGTCTCAGGTTCGATTCCAGTCAAGGGAATGTACCTTGGTTGCGGGCACATCCCCAGTAGGGGGTGTGCAGGAGGCAGCTGATCGATGTTTCTCTCTCATCGATGTTCCTAACTCTCTATTCCTCTCCCTCCCTCTCTGTAAAAAATCAATAAAATATATATTTTTTAAAAAGTTGTATGTTTTGCCACAAAATGGGAGAAAAAGAATTAACATAATATTCACTTGTTAGTTTTTGTTGTGTGGCATAACAATATAATATTAAGACCTGTTTCATGGAAATATGGAATAAAATTCATAAATTATATTCATAGAGATATTTATAAATGTGACAGAGGAATACATATTTCTTTTTTGTTTATTTGTTTGTTTGCTAATCCACACTCAAGGATATTTTTTCCATTGATTTCTAGAGAGAGTGGAAGGGAGGGGGAGAGACAGAGAGAGAGAAACTTCAATGTGAGAGAGAAACATCAATTGGTTGCCTCCAGCATGCACCCCAACTGGGGCCAGGGATCGGGGTGCAACCGCGGTACATGCCCTTGGAGGGAATCAAACCTAAGACCCTTCAGTCTGCAGGCTGACACTCCAACTGAGCCAAACCAGTTAGAGCCATATTTCTTTTTATAACTTAAATAACAACATACAGAAACTAATTCATTTCCTTTTGATTTTAATAATTACTACTAAATGTGTTTATTGGTCTTAATATAAAGTTTTAATGATACTGAGGAAAGCAAAAATGCTCTAGAGAAGCATTTTTAAACTTCTTCAAATTTCATCTTCAGGATCATTTTATAGTATTGTCTTACCAAACTGTAATTACTAGTTTCATGTTCTTATGAGATAACCCTTTTTTATAATTGATTTATGGCTTGGCTACAAGATTAAAGTGGTGAATTATTTACATGAAGATATTATGATTCACTCATAACTTGCTGTTTAAAGATATTTTTATAGTTCTGAGGCTGCTCTATATGCTTAAGGTATTGAAGTTATGATGATTTCCTAAAATATTACATGAATAACACATTATGAATTTTAATTCACTTTAAATATATACTATATATTTTTTACATAAGACCCCTAAATTGACCATCTTGTTAATAACCCATATGCATTTTCAAAATAAACAGTCATTCCGATTTTCTATTATAAACGACCAGCTAATATCTGAACAGATAAAACTGGAGGATAGGGTCCTCACTGGCAGTCACATCAGTCTAGCTGAAAATATGCAAAAAAAGCCCATGTGTTTTCTGCCTAATGTAATGTTTATTGATATCATCTGTTACATAACAGCACCAATATTGGTAAAGTAATTTGAGAACAAACTAGGATTCATAGCACTCATCTCTCCAGACAAACCATAAAGAATCTAAATGTTCTGATATACTAATTCACTTTCATTTGTTTGCACTTAACACAAATGTGTTCCTAGCCAGGAATATTTCTTCCTTAATGTGCTATCATTGACCTTTGTCTTTCCCTTTGGATAAGTAAGGCTTCTAATTATTTTTATGATGGGAAAATCAAACATATACAAAGGCAGAAAGAATAGTACAATAAAATTCATTGCAACTGTCACTCAGCTTCAACAAAGTTTAACACGTGGCCAATCTCATTTAACCTTCCATACTTCATGTCATTTCATCCCCAAATATTTTTCTTTGTTTCTCTAAAAGATACATATAAGTCTTAAAATAATAACCATTCACACAGTATGGGATATGGTTTCAGTGTTAGAAGAGTTTAGCCAAGTATAGGATGAAGATTAAAAAATGTTTCCTGGGACTTAAAAATTATGCTTACAAATAGTTGTAGGTTTAAATACTTATTTCAAAACAGGTGAGCCATTGTATTCTGTGATGGCTTACAATTCCAATTGGTTGGCACTTGCCCAGCCATTTCTAACATTCTTTCATAACTATTTGTGGGTGGATGGATGAATATGCTGTGGCTAAAGCAAACTTGGGAAACTTTTCATGTTCTTCTCATTGAGGCTGGTGGAGAAGGTGGGGGGGGGGGGGGGTTATACAGCCATAAAGTAGCAGGGAAAGATTCTCTGAGGTCTACCAGGTGAAGAGGAAACTCTACTTTTCTTTGGCTCTGTACTAGTCTCAAGCTAGGGACACTTCTTTCTTACTGTGTTGTCATTGACTGCCTTTCTCTGGCCCCAGGGGTCTTATACAACAGTGAGAAAAGACATAGGGAGACCCAATATTCTATCAATACTAGAGGCCTGGTGCAAGAAATACATGAACAGGGGAGTCCCCTCAGCCCAGCCTGCATACTCTCCAATCTGGGACCCCTCAGGGAATGTCTGACTGCTGGTTTAGGCCCAATCCAAGGGATCAGGCTAAACCAGCAGTCAGACATCCCTCTCACAATCTGGGACAGCTGGCTCCTAACTGCTCACCTGCCTGCCTGCCTGATTGCCCCTAACTGCCCTCCCCCCTGCCAGCTTGATCACCCCTAACCACTTCTGCCTGCTGGCCTGTTTGCCCTCAACTGCTCCCCCCGCCAGCCTGGTCACTCCTAACTGCCCCCCCCCACTGGCCTGGTCACCCCTAACTGCACCACCCCGCTAGCCTGGTTGCCTCCAACTGCCACCCCCCCCCCCCCGCCAGCCTTGTCACCCCAGGCAGCCTGCTGTTCAATTGTTTGGTCATCCCGCACTAACCCCCCTGCTGACCTGGTCACCCCACGCAGCCTGCCAGCCTGCTGTTCGGTCATTACTGTTACTGTGATGGCATCCTGGACAATTTGCATATTCCTCTATTATGAGTATAGACTAGAGGCCCAGTGAACGAAATTCGTGCACTGGAGGGATGTCCTTCAGCCCAGCCTGCACCCTCTCCAATCTGGGACCCCTCAGGGGATGTTCAACTGCTGATTTAGGCCTGATCCCACAGGCCTACCTGCCTGATTGCCCCTAACCACTTCTGCCTGCCAGCCTGATCGCCCCCTAACTGCTCCCCTGCCAGCCTGATTGACACCTAACTGCTACCCTGCCAAACTGATTGCCCCCAACTGCTCTCCCCTGCCAGCCCGATCACCTCTAACTGCCCTCCCCTGCTGTCCTGGTCACCCCTAACTGCCCTCCCTTGTAGGCCTTGTCCCCCCCCCAGCTGCCCTCCTCTGCAGCCCTGGTTGCCCCCAACTGCCCTCCCCTGCCTGCCATCTTGTGGTGGCTATCTTGTGGAGGCCATCATGTGATGATGTGGAGGCAGCCATCTTGTTGCAGCCAACTTGTGATGACGTGGGGGTGGCCATCTTGTGACGACATGGGGGGAGCCATCTTGTGATGACATGAGGGCACGAGGGCCACCTAGGCTTTTATTAGTATAGATATGGAGTGTTTGCATAGGTTTTTATAGCTTACCAAGTATTTTCATAGATGTCATGTTTAACCTTCACCACAATACTGCTAGATAGCTATTACTCTTATGGTGACTGAGCCATAAGATAAGGATCAAAGCTAAAGGATTTATCAAGATTGTGTAGGAGATGAAGCTGAGGCCCAAGGGTCTTTTGGCATGCTCATGGTTGCTTTGTTTTTCTGGGCTATCTCTGGACTAAAGCTTTTTAAATAAATAAATTCTGAAATGATAAAGAATGAAGAAAGGAGTGTGGAGTGAGTTTATAGTGAAGCATCTTAAAGGGACCAGGCAATAGTGGACCTCCTTTTCCTTCTCAAATCTCCTATATGGGAATGAAGCTACCCTTGTCTTCTCTTGGAGGGATGGGTCTCATTATAGTGATTTCTATCTTTTTTTTTAAAAAAAAATGTTATTGTTGAAAGTATTACATGTGTCCCTTTTTCCCCTCATTGCTCTCTCCCCCTTCCCCCCACTCCTCAGCCCTCACCATGATTTCTATCTTAACAGTAGAAATGGAGTCAGTGTGTTGATTCCAGGCCCCTGCCAAAGAAGGGTTCTTCGCCTGGGCCCAGGGCTAGGTTTCAGCAGTCCATAGGCTTGGGCAGTGTGTCAGGATGGCCGAGTAGTCTAAGGCACCAGATTCATAGGCTTGGGCAAAAAAATGTTGTTTTCTGGAACCTCTATTACTTCCCTCAATTATGAATGTAGATTCCAAACCATAGTAATTATTACATGTTCCTCTGTACCCAAGAGAAACAAAAGACATTTTCTTGTAACATTATGATTGTAGTAGATATCTAATCACTACTTCAAAAATAGTAGCTACTAGACTTGTGCCTAGATCTTATTATTTAATGTCTTAAAGCACATATGTTATTATAAAGTTTTAAAGCCATTTTGCTGACTGTATCTAATCTAATAAAAGAGAAACAGGCAAATTGACCATACCATCGCTACACCCCAAGCAATGCCCACCAGCCAATCAGAGTGACTATATGCAAATCAACCCAACCAAGATGGCGGCCGGCAGCCATGGAGCTGGAGCAAACAGGAGGCTTGGTTGCTGGGGTGATGGAGGAAGCCAAGCTTCCCACCAGCCCTGGCCAGCTGTGGCCTCCGCTAAAGGCAACAAAGTTTCAATTATAGAAGCTAAATAAATCCCAGATACCTGCTTCCAGCTAGCCTCCACTGGAAGTTTGGGTAGCTGGGGACCGTGGCCAGCCTGAAAACAGCCATCAGCCCCTCACCCAGGCTGGCCAGGTACCCCAGGGGGGACCCCCACCCTGAAGGGGCTGTGGCCAGCCTGAAAACAACCATCAGCCCCTCACCCAGGCTGGCCACACCCTCAAGGGATGAGGGTCCCTGCTGGGGGGCTTGGCCAGCCTGAAAACAGCCCTCAGCCCCTCACCCAGGCTAGCCAGGCACCCCAGCGGGATCTGGGACACCCTTCAGGGCAAACCAGCCAGCCCCCACCCATTCACCAGGCATATAATAAAAGGGTAATATGCAAATTGACTCTAACAGCAAAACAACTGGGAATGACTGGTCACTATGACACACACTGACCACCAGGGGGCAGATGCTCAATGCAGAAGCTGCCCCCTCGTGGTCAGTGTGCTCCCACCGGAGGAGCTCTGCTCAGCCACAAGCCAGGCTGACGGCTGCCAGCATAGCAGTGATGGTGGGAGCCTCTCCCACCTTCTCAGCAGCGCTAAGGATGTCTGGCTGCAGCTTAGGCCTGCTCCCCGCTGGCAAGTGGACATCCCCCGAGGGCTCCCGGTTGCTAGAGGGATGTCTGACTGCCAGCTTAGGCCCAATCCCCCGGGAGCAGGCCTAAGCCAGCAGGTGGTCATCCTCCGAGGGGTCCCAGACTGCGAGAGTGCACAGGCTGGGCTGAGGGACCCCCCCTGAGTGCACAAATGTGCACCAGGCTTCTAGTTTCTATATAATTATCTATTTTAATTGTAATCATATGTGTTTTATTTTATGCATTTAAAACATTACTTGGGGAAGGGGTATAGGTATCACTAGGCTATCACAGGGGTACACGGTTCAAATAAAAGTTGTAGAGACTTGCTCTAAAGTAACAGTCACTGAAAATCTTAAATTATTCCTAAGGAACAAAATTTTTAAAACTTTTTGTCTTTAAAGAAGGAACTAATTTGAGGCAACAATTATTTAATTTTGTCATCACTTTCATCTCTCTATTTGGTCCATTGAACTTCTGACAAACAACTCATGTGCAATAAACATTTATTGAAAATGATACTCCTATTTCTTCTGGAAAAATGAGCAAGCTGCTAAAAACATACTGAGTTTGGTTCATGGGACATTTCCTGAAAGAGAGATGGCTTAGGATGTAGATTTTAATGAAAGAAGAAGAAATATCTGCATGAAGAAGTTAATCTAGGACAAGATTTTACCCAGAAGAAGGCATGTTGCATTTTGTCTAAAAACAACATTTGTCCTATGTGGACAATCATGTCCATACTAATTTTTCTGTGTCTTCTCAAAGACAGGTAATTGCATTATTCATTAAATAATTTAATAATTTTATTTTCAGTTGACAAGCAATAAATTATATGTTAAATCTATCCATATCAGGAAAGATATTTGTTGCAGTAACATCTGCTAATATGTGTTATTTGCAGAAAAACATTATATCACAATTCTTAATCTAGGTATAGAAATGAATTAGCCTAAACATTTGACTAATATATTTTCATTCTTCATATATATCAGGAGGAATTCAGAACCTTCAAATGATTTGTCATATAAAACTGTCACAATAGTTATCTTTTACTTTCCTGCTAGAAATTATTTTGCTTGGTTTGCTACTTCTTCTTATAAATGTCAATACTGGGTAAAATCTTTGAGAAATTAGTGATTGTCAAGGGCAGCATGTAGAGCATAATGTTTAGAAACAGCAATGGGCAGAAAGAATGTGTGGTTGCTCCTTTTTCAGCTTACATCTTTGCAAAGCCCCAGTCTGGAGTTAGTTCAGCAGACTATTTTTCATGTCTCCAAGTATTTGCCCTGGATGGTCCATTTCCCTGGCATGTCCCCCTGCCCTTGTTCCCATTTACTCTCTACAATCTCAAGATCTTCCCAGTGATTTGGGGCGGGAGGGCAGAAACTTTTTTTTTCCTCAAAAACTTAGCCTGACTCCTCACCTCATTCCGGATTGGGTTACTGCCCCTCTGTACTGCTAAAGTCCTCTGTCTGCCTTCTAGATTCATGAACTGCTCTCTCTTCCCCCCTCCCAACCCCTGATCATCATGCTCTAAAACAGGGGTGGGGAACCTTTTTTCTGACAAGGGCCATTTGGATATTTTTTTTTTTGAAAGAGAAGGGCATGATCTTTATTGTAATAAAAGTGCAACCACTCACTGTCACCTAAGAGGGAACCTCACAAATATGTGTATCACATGAGTTCAACATGGGTGAAAATATTATCCTTCTTTTTTTTATAAGTCCTCAGGCAACATAACCTGGTCAAATAGCCTTAGAAGATCCAATTATATCCCCAAAGAGCCAAAATCAGTTAACTTTCCCTCCCAGCTTTTAGAGTTTCCAAGAAAATCATACAACAATTATGTTACTGAATGATAAAAGAAGCCATACACTTTTACAATACAGGAGAATAAATCAAAACTTGGGGACTTTTGAGATTAAATATATGCCCAACCTTGTTAATTGTGTGGGAGAGGCCAATTTATTTTATTAAAGATAGTCTAAACATGGCTGCTTTACAGAACCTCTCTGGGATAAGATTGCTTACTGCCAAGAGAGTTCTACTAGGAAAAATCTGAGACAAGAATAAAAATTAATAATCATGAAACAGTGAATGCTGGCAAAAGTAATTTAAGGCAAAGGGGAAGACATATAGTACAGTGGTTAGAAAAATGGATGCCACAGATCTAATTTTATTAGATAGGCCTGTAGAGCTATAAACTTCCCTCTCAGGACTGCTTTCATTGTGTCCCATAGGTTTTGGATTGTTGTGTTTTCATTGTCATTAGTTTCCTGGATGTTTTGAATTTCTTCTTTGATTTCATTGGTAACCCAATCAATATTTAATAGCATGCTATTCAGCTTCCAGGTGTTTGAGTATTTTGGTTTGTTTTTATTGTAGTTTATTTCTAATATTATGCCATCATGGTCTGCGAAGACGCTTTTTATTATTTCAATCTTCTTGAATTTGGGGATACTTTGCTTGTGACCCAATATATGGTCTATTTTTGAATATGTGTTATGAGCACTTGAGTAGAATGTATATTCCGTGGCATTGGGGTGAAGTGTTCTGAAGATGTCTATTAAGTCCATCTGATCTAGTGAGTCATTTAGGATTGCTGATTGCTGGTCTAGAGGACTTATCCAGTGCTGTCAGTGGTGTATTAAAGTCCCCTACTATGATTGTGTTGTTGTTGATCTCTCCTTTGATATCTTCCAGGAGTTTTGTTATTAATTTGGGTGCTCCTGCATTGGGTGCATATATGTTTATCAGCGTTATATCTTCTTGTTGTATTGATCCCTTTAGTATTATGAAGTGGCCTTCCTTATCTCTTGTTATGACCTTCACTTTGAGGTCTATTTTGTCCGATATAAGTATTGCTACCCCAGCTTTCTTTTCCTTTCCATTTGCCTGAAAGATATTTTTCCATCCTTTCATTTTCAGTCTGTGTGAGTCCCTTCTAATGAGGTGGGTTTCTTGTAGACAGAAGATATATGGGTCATGTTTTTTTATCCATTCAGCCACTCGATGTCTTTTGGTTGGAGCATTTAGTCCATTTACGTTTAAAGTTATTATTGAAAGGTACTTGTTTGTAGCCATTTCTTTTTTTGTGTGGCTGTATTCTTTCTGAGCTTTTTACTTCTTCTTTTTATACCAGTCCCTTTAGCATTCCTTGCATTGCTGGCTTGGTGGTGATAAACTCCCTTAGCCTTTTTTTGTCTGTGAAGCTTCTTATTTCCCCTTCAAGTTTGAATGATAGCCTTGCTGGATAGAGTATTCTTGGATTCAGTCCTTTGCTTTGCATCACTTTGTAAATTTCTGTCCATTCTTTTCTGGCCTGAAATGTTTCTGTCTAATAATCATTTGATAATCTAATGGGAGATCCCTTGTATGTAACTTTCCGTCTCTCTCTTGCAGCCTGTAAGATTCTCTCATTGTCCTGAACATTTGCCATGCTAATTATGATGTGTCTTGGTGTGGGTCTTTTCGGGTTCACCTTGTTTGGGACTCTCTGGGCTTGTGTGACTTTTTTCTTCCCCACCTCAGGGAAGTTTTCTGATATTATTTCTTCTAATAGGTTTTCTAATCCTTGTTCATCCTTCTGTTGTTCTGGTACTCCTATTATTCGTATGTTGTTTCGTTTCATGTTGTCCCAAAGCTCCCTTAGGCTCTCCTCCTGTCTTTTAATTTTTTTCTCCAATTGCAGTACATTTTGGGTGTGTTTTGCTTCCTTGTCTTCTAATTCACTAATTCGGTCCTCCTCTTCTCCTAGTCTACTGTTGGTACTTTCAATGGAGTTTTTCATTGCAGGTATATCACTCTTCATTTCTTCTTGGGTCTTACTTAAGTTGTTGATTTTTTCATCTGTTTCTTCTAGCTTCTTCCATATGTTATCAATTTTTTCATCTGTTTCTTCTTGCTTCTTGCAGAGGTTGTCGATTTTTCCTCCATCCGGTTTATGCACTCTAGGACCCTTATTCTGAATTCTTTTTCTGTCATGTTGCATGCCTCTGTATTACTTAGCTGCTTTTCTGGAGAGTCCTACTTCTCTTTCCTTTGGTGGTTTCTTTGTCTACCCATGTTTGATCTCACTGACATATCTAGATGTTGAGTCATTCAGTGGTTGCTCCCTTAGTGGCAGTGACTCCTTGGTCTGTGGTTGCTCTTCGGGCGGTTGCGGTAGCAGCTGCTCTTCAGTTGGCAGCAGCTCCTCTGGTGGGTGCTGTTCACAGCTGTGGTGGCTCTTCTGGCTGGTGGGGCAAGGTTTCACGTACAGCTGCTGTTCCTCAGCAGAGGGTGTGGTGCTCAGGAGGTTGCTGTTGCTTGGATCTGCAGCGTTAATTTAAAGGCACAAAATACAACACAACAAGGCACCACGTACCAGGCACTATACACAAATATATTCACGATATTAATAACCCCAAATAAAGGTGACCACCCGAATTAAGAGGATTAGGGGATAAGGAAGAAGGAAGAGAAAAAGATAAAAGAGAAAAAAGAAAAGAAAAGTAGGGACCAAAAAAAGGAGTGCAAAAATGAAATTGGGAAAAAGGAGGGGGGAAAATAAAAGCGAGTAAAGAAAAGAAAAGAAAAAAAAAGAGCGAAAAGAGAGAATGAAGTGGAAGAGGGGAAGAGACTTTTATATGAGGAGAATACTCCTATAGAACAGCCACTAATCCCAACAAATTCCAGCAACAGCTCCCTGGAGATGAATGCAAACTAGAAACAACCAATAATATAATGATGAAAATAGAATGGAGAACACTAATCCCAAAATAAAATAAAGAGAAAATAAAATGGCACTTTAAAAAATGGTAAAATGGTAGCAGTAATAATACTGGTTAAAAATAAGGTAGTAATTAAAAGGGTAAAATCAGGTGATGGAAAAAGAAGAAAAAAAAGAAGAAGAAAAAAAAATTTTAAAAAATTGGTTTCTTAGTTAAAAGGTGAAAAAAGAAAAAAAAATTGATGTAGTGAAGGTCCTTTGGTTCTTCTATTCTTCAGTGTGGCTCGCCTTAGACCTGCCAGGTATTAAGGAGAGTGTTGAGTTTCCCTATGATACCCTGTTCCTCTGTGTTGTAAACCACAGTCCTTATTTTAAAGCAGGCCCCATTTGTTTCCCAGACTGCCTTATTTTGTGTTTAGCAAAGAGTCAGTTTGTGGGTCAGCCTCTGGGTGGCAGTGTTCTGGGGTTGGCCTCTGAGGCTATAGGGCCTCTCTGTCCAGTGGAAGTTCACTGCCCAGAGCTGGCTGCATAATAGTTAGTTACCGGCACTGTGTTGTTGCTGGGATTGAAAATCCCTCTATAGGCCAGACCCTGTTAACTCCCAGGGACTGATCAGGTTATTTTAATCCTTGATCTCTGATCTCGTACAGGGTGGAATCTGGGTGTGGCTGTGCTCCTTGCCTGGGAGCTTGGGGGAAGAGTCTCACTCTCCAGAGAGAATGGCTGCCCCAGTCCTGGACTCAGGGGTGTCTCAGCACTCAATTCGCTGCCACCTCTCCCGGCCCCCCTTCTCTCCTCAGTCTCTCCCCAGATTCCACTCCTCTGCACACTCTCCCTCTCTTCAGCACAGGTGAGTGTCTGTATCCGAAATGTCCCATGAACAGGATTCAGTGAAAACAAAGAAACAAATGCCGGCCATGGAAACGGGGAAGGCTTGGTTTCTGTAAGCTTCTCTTACCGGGACTGCATGGTCTGGTCAGCTCTTCAGGCTGCCCCCTTTAGGCTCAGTCCTCTGTGATCACAGAACCCAGCTCTCAATTCCCCCGGTGGCGCCAGGAATCCCGCGGCACTCCTTTCCCCCGTCAGGGGCTGTGCCTGTCCCAAGGGACTTGGCTGTCTGCCACGCAGTCTCCCTCCGACTCTCTGGGCTCAGAGGTCTGGCAAACTTTCCTGCCCAAATCCCTGGTTTTTTTACCTTTCCAGGGGAGTTCTGCTCTTCCTGGCTGCAAACCGTCTCACCAGCTGAGCAATTTCGCCAATTCGGTGTGGGTGTTATTAGTTTCAGCTGCTGACTCCATTTGCTCCGGGACATGACCTGGGACGCGTCTGCCTATATCGCCGCCATCTTCCGTCTCCGCCCCCATTTGGATATTTATAACATAATTTTTGGCCATTATCAACAAAAATTATTCAGCTATAGGATCCTCCCCACCCGGGCCCTGGTAGGGGCTCATGCAGGAGGCAATGAATCAATGCTTCTCTCACATCGATATTTCTCTGTCTTTCCCTCTCTCACTGTCTCTAAAAATCAATGGAGAGGTGGACAAAATGATGGTGGAATAGGCAGATGTGTCCTGAGCCTTGTCCTGGAGCAGATAGAAGGAGCAACTAATCGAATAACATCTGCCCTGAATTGGCGAAGTAGACACAGCTGGTGAGACAATTCGCAGCTAGGAAGGGCAGAGGATGCCTGGAGAAAGGTAAAATCAAGGATCTGGGCTGGAGAGAATTATGAGATCTCTAAGCCCTAAGGGACCAAGGCCATGTCCCTTAAGACAGGCATAACATCTGACTGTGGAAAGGAAGCCCACAGGGCTGCTGGTGGAAGGGGATTCTAGACCTAAGCCCACAGCCATTAGAGGCTGAGCCTGAAGGGGGAAGCCTGAACAACTGCCCAAGCCATGCCATGCCAGAAAAAAGGGGTTCGCAGTGGCGCAGCTCATTCCCCTCTTTGGTCTTTGCTTTTATTTGCTAAACCCAGTTCATAGGACCTTTCAAATACACTCACCCATGGCTGAGGTGCGGACTTGTGGAGTCTGGGGAGAGGCTGGGGAGAAGAGCAGCTAGGGGAGAGGTGGCTGGGAGTCTGGCACTGAGACATACCTGACACACTGGACATAAGCGGTCATTTTCCCCTGAAGAGATAGCCCCTCCCTGCAGTCTCCAGGCAACCAATACAGCCACACCCAGACTACACCCTGAGTACTACAAAGGATACAAAAAAACCAAATCTGAATAGTCTCTAAGAGCTCACAAGGACTGGCCTAAAGAGAGGCCATTCAGTCCTGGAAAGCCATACAGCAACCCACCAACTATAGTCATCTCAGAAACAGCCACTTGAGAGATTAATATTGAAAGTGGGCAGACAGGCTAAGTGGGAACACTGGTCCCATCTGCTGGCAGTCAAGGCAGTGGAAATAGACACAAACAGAGGAGCAGTGGACCCCTTGGAACTTCAACAATCTAACAGGAAACTGAGAAGTGGCAGACAGTACAGAAGCATGGGATCTTAAACCAGCCCCCATGGGGCATTAAAACTTGGAGGACACTTCACTTTTTCATTTTTATTTTATTTTATTATTATTTTGTTATAACTCTTTTTTTCTCTATTTCCTTTATTCATTTGTTTCTTTATTTTTATTTCTTTTTGCATTATTTTTTCATCATTCTATTTTTATTTTTTCTATTTTTTATTTTATCCTATTTTTTAAATTAATTTTTTTAAAATTGTTTTCTCTTCTTTCTCTTTCTTCTTATCCACTCATCCTCTTTCTACTTCCTATATACTGAACTGAGGTCCTCCCCATATTCATCCAATTTGTTTACCTTACTTTCTGTATATAAGCTTGGCATCTACAGATTCTGCCCCCAACCTCTTTTCTGGGTGTTTGGTGTTTGCATTTTTTGGTTTATCTGTTTGTTCTGTGGTGTTCTCTCTCTCTCTCTCTCTCTCTCTCTCTCTCTCTCTCTCTATATATATATATATATATATATATATATATATATATATATATATATCTTCCTCTTTCTTCCTTTTACTTCATTTTCTTTTCTCTCTTACCATTTTTTTCTCTCCTTGGTGGCATTTGTGCTCTCTTTTCTCTCCCCTAATTCTCTTTTCTCTGGGGGTCACTTATATTGTGGTTATCGGTGTCATGAGTACATTCGTGTTTTGTTCCCTTTGTGTCGTGCCTTGTCAAGTTGCATTTTGTCCTGTTTGGTCAATATGGTAGAGAGCTAGCCACATAACCAGACACCTAGAGAGGAGACTCCATCCACAAACTTGTCAATAACACTCCAGACCCAACTACAGAGGCAGGAAGATGGTGGCAGTGAGGGAGAGAGCTTGAGTGAGGGAGGGAGCGAAAAGGGAGTATGTGGACATGTGGGGTGTGTGTATGTGTATGTGAGTGAGGAACAGTTAGATCCTGCAGGACCTTTGGGGACAGGCAGACCAAGCTTGCCTAGCTGGGCAGCCTCTGCTACCATTTCAAACAGTCCTGGGGCAGCCAGCTCTACACAGAGGTCATGCTTCTTGAAGGGGGAGCTGCTGTGACTGGGAGCCCAGCCTCACCAACACCCAGGATGCCCTCAGACACCACCTGGGACTCTACAGCCACCCCCTCCAGGGACTTGCTGCCTCAGCTGCAGTCCCACAGTCACTGAGACTCCAGCCACCCCACCCATGGGCTCCTGTGAGCTCTGAAGCACACTCCCCTCTGGCTGGCTAAATGCTTTGCCCAGGGCGCCAAGACCACACGAGCAGCAGCAGTGTGAGCAGCCCGCCCCCATCCGAAAAGCAGCAGCTGCAAGAGCAGCCCAGCCCTGGGCAAATAACAGCAGCCTCACATGGCCTTCCCTCACCTGAGGAACAGCAACTGCATGGGCAGACTGCACCCATCCAAGCAGCTGCAGCCCCACAAGCAGCGAGCCTCAGTCCAAGGAGCAGCAGCCACACACAGCCCACATTCAACCGAGGAACAGCAGCCATGTGAGCAGCCCACCCCCACCAGCCAGAGGACCCACCACTTCTGTGAGCAGCCACATGAGAGTGCCCACCAGAGGGACTTCCATCAACTGAGGAGCAGCCGCTACCATGAGCACCCAAGGAGCAACCACCGCCCGAGGAGCTGCTGCTGCCCGAGGAGTAGCCCCCACACAACTCGACACCTGGATCCATTGGTAAGAGCAACAATGGGGAGACAGAGAAACCACTAAAGGAAAGAAAAAGAGGAATTTTTTAAAAAGCAGCTAAGTGAGGAGAAACCAAGATGGTGGCATAGGTAAACACCTGAAATTGCTGCCTCGCACAACCACTTCAAAAATACAACTAAAAGACAAAAGAGACATCACCCAGAACCACAGGAAGGCTGGCTGAGTTGAAATTCTACAACTAGAAGGAAAGAGAAAAGCACACTGAGGAGGTGCGGAAGTGAAGTGCAGAGGTACGGAGGCTCAAGCACACGGAAAGGGCCTGGGAATGGAGCACGCCAGTGTCTTTTGTAATCGGGAGGGAGTCACAAGCTCTCAACATCTCTGACTCCAATTCCTTGCGACTCTCTGGGGACCCAGACTCATACGGGGAGAAACTGGACTGTCTGGCAGTGGGCAGAACTCAAGGGAAGCTTTCTCCCAGAGGTGCTTTCAGTGATTACCAGGACACTGAGACACAGGACCTCTTAGACAGGACTGAGGATCAGCCATAGCTGTTTGCTGTGCCATGTTGATTCCCTGAGACCACGCCCCACCCAAGCTGTGTGCAGAGGCTTTTGCATATGAATGGCCTGGACCTTTGTAATAAAAAATTACCTAACAAACTGCAGCTGGGTCAGAAAGACGCAGAACATCCAAAAGAAGTCCCAAGGCCCCACAGCAGCTTGCATTGCTTCACAGCTGGGCCTCATCTGGGCACCTCCAAAACCCAAACAAGGAAGATGAACCTGCAGATCTCTCCATAGCTCCTGCTGGGTAGCCTCAGGAAGAGGCTAAATTAGCACCTCCTTAGAGATCCAAGAGCCAGTGTACCCAGTGGTCAGAGTGGGACCATCCAGATTACAACTCCTCTGATCCATAAGGGACACACTCAGAGGGTAGACTCAGTGAGCACTAAAGCCCCACTGAAGCAAGTCTTGCCCCAGAAGGGTGTCTTCAGCACAGAAGCTCTCCCACTGTAGACACAGCTGATTCTCACAGACAATTGGCCTGGCGGTCAATTCCTTCCAGTGATACCTACAACAATCAAGGCTTAACTACCACAAGACTGTGCACACAGCCCACAAAGGGGTGCACTAAGAGTGTCCACCCCAGGTAATTGGGGAGGCTGAGCCACTGGGCCCTATAGGACACTTAGCACAGAAAAAACAGGGAAGCATAAAAAATGCGGAGACAAAGAAACAGGTCACAAATGACAGAAATGGAGGAAAGCATACTACTGGATATAGAGTTCAAAACCATGGTTAAAAGGTTTTTCAAGAATTTTCTAGAAACCGCCTATAAATGTAGTGAGACCCTCGAGGATATGAAAAAGGACCAACTAGAAATTAAGCATATACTGACTGAAATAAAGAATAATATACAGAGATTAAACAGCAGACTAGAGGATCCCAAGAATCAAGTCAAAGATTTGAAATATGAGGATGCAAAAAACACCCAACCAGAAAAGCAAAATGAAAAAAGAATCCAAAAATGTGAAGATAGTGTAAGGAGCCTCTGGGACAACTTCAAGCGTACTAACATCTGAATTATAGGGGTGCCAGAATAAGAGAGAGAGCAAGATATTGAAAACCTATTTGAAGAAATAATGACAGAAAACTTGCCCTATCTGGCGAAAGAAATCGATTTACAAGTCCAGGAAGCGTAGAACCCCAAATAAGAGGAATCCAAAGAGGACCACACCAAGACACATCATAATTAAAATGCCAAGAGCAAAAGACAAAGAGAAAATCTTAAAAGCAGCAAGAGAAAAAAAGTCATTTACCTACAAGGGAGTACCCAAACGATTGTCAGCTGACTTCTCAACAGAAACTATGCAGGCCAGAAGAGAGTGGCAAGAAATATTCATAGTGATGAATGCCAAGAACCTACAACCAAGATTGCTTTATCCAGCAAAGCTATCATTCAGAATTGAAGGTTAGATAAAGAGCTTCACAGATAAGAAAAAGCTAAAGGAGTTCATCACCACCAAACCAGTATTATATGAAATGCTGAAGTTATTCTTTAAGAAGAGGAAGAAGAAAAAGGTAAAGATAAAAATTATGAACAACAAATACATATCTATCAACAAGTGAATCTAGAATACAGGCCAGTGTCATTTAGCTTGCTGGTTAAAGGAAAACAATGGGCCTTAAAATCTGTAAAGGTGGGCAGGAATGAATCTGGTCAAATGTACTGCAAGGGTTTGGTACCTGTTGCTGCTGTAACTGATAAACAGGGTTACCTAGAAGCCATCAGGACTTTGAAGTTCTCCAAGAGAGGAGGAATCTGACTTGAGACTGGCCAGGACTGGGTGGCTTTTCTTAATCTCTTTCCTTGAGAGGGCTCCAGAGGGCGGACGAGGACATTTGGCCGTGTGCCTCCACGCCATCTACAAGACCAGCCCAACCCCAACTCCTCATCAGCACAGACCAGGAGATTGGGTCTACGTCAGAAGGCACCGCCGAGAGACACTGTGGTGCTGACGACCCCCACCGCTCTCAAGGTAGACGACGTCGCGACCTGGGTCCATCACACTCACGTCCGGTCAGTGGATCCATCCATGACCCGGAAAGACTTCATCACCAAATGGAGCATCGATCGATCAAGATCAATGCAACCTGCTCAAGCTCAAGCTACGGCGTGCTTGACCTGCCTGATGCCGGTAACATGACTCGCGATCGCTCCTGTCACTAGGAGCCCCCACAATACTGTGATGCCTGCATCTTCATGAACATGGCTCCAAAGAGACAAGGACAATTTATAGGATCACATGTTTGGTAGCAGAAGATTTGGCTGCCTGAAGCGGCCATGATGCAAATATTATGTTTCATTGTATTGATATGTTATATTAACCTTTGATTCTTTTGCAGGTTTGAATGTATGTTGGCTGTCCTGAAAGGGAGCTGTGTGGGGTGACCCCCAAAAGTAAAGGGTGCCTAGCTGCCAAGAGGGCAGGTGCCCAACTGGGCAGGGAAGGGTGCCCATCAGGTTTTGGTCTCTTTTGAGAGACAGCTAACAGTTGGCAGCCTGTAATACTGTCTTGCAGGCCTGAGTCACCATGCCATGTCAGGGGTAGTAAAGCTGGAAAAAGCCTGTTTAGAATAGAAGGTCTGAGGCATGGTTATGCATAGAAAGAAGGTTTTATGCCAACAGTTACTGTTTTGTTTTAAATCCATGAAAAGGAATTAGCAAGGAAAGTCAGAAAATCTTAGAGTAGATCAATATGGTTTTCTCCTTATGTAATTCCTCTGAAATCTGGCAATGCTAAATAAGTCATGGCAAACATCAGGCTTTGCATAGATACAATAAGACTGATTCCTAATAGTGGTTTTATTAACATAAAACTTTGACTGGAGTATCATGTTTTAAAGAGCCCTGTCCGAGCTCTAAAGACTTGAAGCCACTAAGAATGCCACGAAGAAAGCCTGGTATCCTGCTTGGGAGCCCTGAAGATGGCTGGCACTGGAGCATCAGGCCCATGCCCTACCATCACTGGCGGTTGGTAAGAGTAGAAGGGGAGCAGTAAAGATGCCTCTGCATCCCTGCAGAACCCCCACACACTCTGGGCCGCAACAAGTAGGAGGGCTACTGAGATGGGCCTTAAAGCCTGGAGCGTGGGCACAGGTGGAATTGCTACAGGTGAAGGATTCACCTAACTCAGCAGATACCGCAGGCAGGCCTGATGGCAGCTGGATGGCTTGGCTTCCTGGCCCTATGGGGCACATTAAGATTCAACCATGAAATTCCAGCAAAGGTAGTCAGTTACCATTCTTGTTGTATTTATGCAAACATCAGGACAGTAAATAAATTAATCTTGATTTGGCTTTTTAATAGCCATGGAGGAATTTTAAGAAGAAAAATCCTGTTTCAATAGAAGTTGTTAAATCTAAAATGGTTTCTTTCCCTTCCACCGGGCCATTTGTTAAGCTTATAGGGATAGTTCAGTTGATAGTTCTGTGTGCCCAGTATGGGCCTCTAGCAACGGTGGAATAGAAATGCAGTCCGTCTCATGATTGAGCCGGAAGTTCCAAGACAAGGGGGGAATGAAAGGGCGAGGACTACGCCCTCCACCTTGCCCCAGGGTAAGGGCTACGCCCTCTACCTTGCCCCAGGGTAAGGGCTATGCCCTTCATCTTACCTTGGCCATGTGCTCAGCAAGCTTCTTCCCGGAAAATAGTCAAGGGAAGTGCACGCCATCACTATGACCACATCCTGTGTAATGAGACACCGACTCGTGCCTGGCCAATCGGCAGGGCCCACAGTCCTTTCTCCTCCCCTTACCCCAACCCCCTATAAAACCTCTCTCCGCACGGAGTTCTCTCTCTCTCGGCCACTGGAGCTTACCATTGCATCGGTGAGTGTGGCAGGGGAGCCAAACCCGGGTTTGAAATGAATGACTCTTTGCTTTTGCATCGGACTGACGGGCTCCCTGGGGGTCTTGGGAACTTTGAAATCTGGGCACAACATGTAATACCCTTTGTAATACTTTAAGCAATAAAACAATAAAACAAAAAAAACAAAAAAAAAAAAAAAAAAAAAAAAACAAGTGAATCTAAAAATCAAGTGAATAAAAAATCTGATGAACAGAATAAACTAGTGAATATAATAGAATCAGGGGCACAGAAAGGGAGTTGACTGACAATTCTCGGGGGGGAAAGGTGTGTGGGGGGTGTGGGAAGAGAATGGACAAAAATCATACACCTATGGATGAGGACAGTGGGGGGGGTAAGGGCAGAGGGTGGGGTGGGAACTGGGTGGAAGGGAGCTATGGGGGGGGGAAGAGGAACAACTGTAATAATCTGAACAATAATGATTTATTTTTTTAAAAAAAGCAGCTATGTGAAACAGAGGCATGCAATATGCCAGAAAAAGAATTCAGAATAAGGGTCACACAGTTCATAAACTGGATGGATGATAAAAATCAACAACTTATATAAGAATCAAGAAGAAATAAAGACTGACATAGCTACAATAAAAAACACCATGGAAAGTTTCAACAGTAGACTAGGAGAAGCAAAGGACTGAATTAGCAAAATAGAAGACAGGGAAGCAAAACACACCCAAACTGAACTTCAATTGGAGAAAAACAATTAAATGAGAAGAGGAGAGCCTTAGGGAACTTTGGGACAACATGAAACAAAGCAACATATGAATAATAGGGGTGCCAGAATGACAGGAAGAGGAACAAGGGTTAGAAAACCTATTTGAAGAAATAATGTCAGTAAACTTCCCTGATGTGGGGAAGAAAGAGGTCACACAAGCACAGAGAGTCCCAAACAAGATGAACACGAAAAGACTCACACCAAGACACATCATAATTATGATGGCAAATGTTCAAGATGATGAGACAATCTTAAAGGCTGCAAGAAAGAGACAGAAAGTTACATACTAGGGATCTCCCATTAGACTATCAAATGATTTCTCAATAAATACACATCAGGCCAGAAAAGAATGGAAGGAAATTTACAAAGTGATGCAAAGCAAGGGACTGAATCCAAGAATACTCTATCCAGCAAGGCTATCATTCAAAATTGAAGGGGAAATACAGAGCTTCACAGACAAAAAAAAGGCTAAGGAAGTTTATCACTACCAAGCCAGCAATGCAAGACATGCTAAAGGGACTGGTGTAAAAAGAAGAAATAAAAAGCTAAGAAGGAACAAATGCACAAGAAATAAAAATGGCTACAAACAAGTACCTATCAATAATAACTTTAAATGTAAATGGACTAAATGCTTCAATCAAAAGACATCAAGTGGATTAATGTATAAGAAAACATGACCCACATATATGCTGTCTACAAGAAACCCACCTTAGAACAAGGGACTCGTACAGATTAAAAGAGAAGAGATGAAAAATATCTTCCAGGTAAATGGAAATAAAAAAAAAAGCTGGGGTAGCAATAGTTATATCTGGCAAAATAGACCTCAAGGTGAAGGCCATATCAAGAGATAAGGAAAACCACTTCATAATACTAACGGGATTGATACAACAAGAGAATATAACCCTGGTAAACATATGCACCCAATGACATAGAGTCAAAAAACAAACGAACAAAAAATACAAAAGATCAATGAAACCAGGAGCTGGTTCTTTGAAAGGATATACAAGATTGATGAACCTTTAGCCAGGATCACCAAGAAGCAAAGAGAGAGGACCCAAATAAACAAAATCAGAAATGAAAGAGGCGAAATAACAACCGACCCACAGAAATACAAAGGATTGTAAAACAAACAAACAAACAAAAAACTATGAACATGCCTATCCCAACAAACTTGACAGCGTAGAGAAAATGGACATATTCCTAGAAAAATAAAACCTTCCAAAACTCAGTCAGGAAGAATCTAAAAATTTCAATATGCCGATAACTATGGAGAAAATTAAAGCAGTCATCAAAAAGATTCCAGCAAACAAAAGCCTGGGGCCAGAAAGCTTCACAGGGGAATTTTACCAAACATTCAAAGAAGAACTAAAACCTATCCTTCTCAGAATATTCCAAAAAATGGAAGAGGAAGCAACATTTCTAAACTCATTCTATGAAGCCAGCATTACCCTAATACCAAAACCAAATAAAGATAACACAAAAAAAGAGAATTACAGGCCAATATCCCTCATGAACATAGATGCCAAAATCCTCAACAAAATTCTAGCAAATCGAATTCAGCATATATCAGAAAGATAATACACCATGACCAAATAGGATTTATCCTGGCAATGCAAGGATGGTACAATATCTGCAAATCAATAAACGTGATACATCACATAAACAATTTCAGAGATAAAAATAACATAGTCATATTAATTGATGCAGAAAAAGCATTTGACAAAATCCAACATGCTTTCTTGATAAAAAACCCTCAGCAAAGTGGGAATACAGGGATCATACCTCAACATAATAAAAGCCTTTTACCACAAACCTACAGCCTACATCATACTCAATGGGCAAAAACTAAAACCATTTCACCTAAGAACAGGAACAAGACAGGGATGCCCATTTTCACCACTCCTGTTTGACATAGTACTGGAAGTACTAGCCATAGCAAACAGAAAAGAAGAAGAAATAAAAGGCATCCAAATTGGAAAATAAAAAGTAAAATTGTCATTACTCACAGATGACATGATACTGTACTTAGAAAACCCTAAATATTCCATCAAAAAATTATTGGAACTAATAAATGAATTCGGCAATGTAGCAGGATACAAAATTAATGCGAATAAATCTATGGCATTTCAATACAGCAATAGTAAACTTAAAGAAAGAGAGATTTAAAAAAAAAAAAAACATTTACCATTGCACCAAAAAAATTAAGATACCTAGGAATAAACTTAACTAAAGAGGTAAAAGACCAATACTCAGAAAACTACAGGGCATTGAAAAAAGAGATGGAGGAAGACATAAACAAATGGAAGAACATACCGTGTTCATGGATTGGTAGAATCAACATCATCAAAATGTCCATACTAGCCAAAGCAATATATAAATTCAATGCACTCCCCATTAAAATACCAATGGCATATTTCACAAACCTAGAACGAACTCTCCAAAAATTCATCTGGAATAAAAAAAGACCCCAAATAGCTGCAGGAATCTGGAGAAAGAAGAACAAAGTAGGTGGGATCTCAATACCAGATATCAAGCTGTATTACAAAGCCACTGTTCTCAAAACTGCCTGGTACTGGCACAAGAACAGACATATAGACCAATGGAATAGAATAGAGAACCTAGAATTTGACCCAAACCACTATGCTCAATTAATATTTGACAAAGGAGGCAAGAGCATACAATGGAGTCAAGACAGTCTCTTTTAATAAGTGGTGTTGGGAAAGCTGGACAGATACATGCAAAAAAATGAAACTAGACCACCGACTTACACCATACACAAAGATAAACTCAAAATGGCTAAAGGACTTAAACATAAGACAGGAAACCAAAGAAGTCTTAGAGGAATCCACAGGCAACAAATATCAGACATATGCCAAAGCAGTATCTTTGCCGATACAGCTCTTAGGGCAATGGAAACTAAAGAGAAAATGAACAAATGGGACTACATCAAAATAAAAAGCTTCTGCACAACAAAAGAAACCAACAACAAGGAAGCCCACTGCATGGGAGAACATATTTGCCAATGTTATCTCTGATAAGGGTTTTATCTCTAACTCTTACAGGGAACTCATACAACTTAACAAAAAGAAGATAAACAATCCAATCCAAAAATGGGCAATGGACCTAAATAGATACTTTTCGAAAGAGGACATACAGAAGGCTAAGAGACATATGAAAACATGCTCAAAGTCACTAAACATCAGAGAGATGCAAATCAAAATGACAATGAGGTACCATCTCACACCTATCAGAATTGCTGTCATCAACAAATCAACAAATGACAAGTGCTGGCAAGGATGCAGAGAAAAAGGAACCCTCATGCACTGCTGGTGGGAATGCAGACTGATGCAGTCACTGTGGAGAACAATATGGAGTTTCCTCAAAAAACTAAAAATGGAACTGCCATTTGACCCAGTGATCCCACTTCTAGGACTATATCCCAAGAAAACAGAAACAGACATATGCACCCTTATGTTCATAGCAGCACAATTTACAATAGCTAAGATTTGGAAACAGCCTAAGTGCCCATCAGTAGATGAGTGGATTAGAAAACCATGGTACATCTACACAATGGGATACTACGCTGCTGTAAAAAGGAAGGAACTCCTACCATTTGCAACAGCATGAATGGTCCTGGAGAGCATTATGCTAATTGAAATAAGTCAGTCAGAGAAAGATAAATATCACATATTCTCACTCATTTGTGGAATATAATGAACAACATGAACTGATGAACAAAAACAGATCAGAGACAGAGAAGCATTGATCAGATGCTCAAACCTCAGAGGGAAGGTTTGGGAGGTTGGGGGAAAAGGGGAGAGATCAACCAAAAGACTTGTGTTCATGCATATAAGCCTAACCAATGGACACAGACAGTACGGGGGTGAGGGCATGAGTGTGGGGGGGGGGGTGGGAGGGAGGGAGCAATGGGTAGATAAGGACACATATGTATTACCTTAATCAATAAAGAAAGAAAATGTTTAAAAAATCAATGGAAAAATATCCTTGGGTGAGAATTAACAAAAAAATATTAGCCTGCTATATTTAGTCAAACATTTCATTAACATTTCCCCTCTTCCCCCCATCCCCGCCCACCCCCCGCCACGCCATGCCTTGGCAGGGCCAGACTGAATGATTTGGCAGGCCTTACAGGCCTCTCAGGCAGATGTTCCACACGCTTGCTCTACACTATGAACATCTTGAGATTGGAATTATATCTTTGAATTACAGGCAAATATTAACCCCTCAAGAGTTTCTGTAGAATTAATTCAATGAATAAATGAATGAAGCCAACAAATAAAAGAAGACTAATGCGAAGGGTGATAAGGAAGGGTGGAGAGGCAAGTTGGTCCCAGGCAGTCTCACTTCCAAGATATTGATAGAAGTGTGTGTGTCTGTGTGTGTGTGTGTGTGAGAGAGAGAGAGAGAGAGAGAGAGAGAGAGAGAGAGAGAGAGAGAGACATGTTTGCATGGGAATAGTGCTAGTACAGGGAAAAAGGGCTTTATACCTAACTTTATAGAAATACTTTCAGTGTAGCAAGTAAGAATGTCACTGCTATTTTCTGGTGTATAAATGCTAAATTTCTCTAACTCAGAGAAATTTGCTCTGTACTTTCACCCACATGACTGGCATAAAATTCAACCTCAATCATGTTTGGTGTGTTCTCTCTTATCCTCCAGGGATTAATTCAAGGATATCCTGGTATTTACAATGCCATGGCTGGCAGAATCCTATCAGCTACTCCATCTGCTATGACTCACCAGTTTCCCAGCGC
Organism: Myotis daubentonii; assembly: GCF_963259705.1. Classification (NCBI taxonomy): domain Eukaryota; kingdom Metazoa; phylum Chordata; class Mammalia; order Chiroptera; family Vespertilionidae; genus Myotis; species Myotis daubentonii. The sequence goes on from NC_081842.1 coordinate 107,114,365, forward strand.
ACTGGTCAGGCAGCTGTACTAGGAAGACCAGAGATGTCCCTCGTGGTGGTACACTGCTCTACCCCACACAGAACCTCAGACTCCTGTGAACTTGGAGGTAAGTGTGGAGCCTCTAATGGGCACCGTGTAATCATTCCCATTAGGCACTTCCATGAGAGGGAGCCCAAGCCCTAGAGCCTTCCAGAAATCTGCCTGGGGTCAGTGCACCTGCCCCACTCCCAGCCCCAGGGCTACAGGGAAACCAACCTTCTTCCTCAATTAGGTAGCTTGTGTGGCTTCCACTCTAAAGCCCTAACCTCCATGCTCGTCTCTGGGGAACCCAATCCAGGAAAATTTTTGTACTGAGTGATTATGGGTGGAAAAATAATCTGAAAATAACAGTTATTCCTTCCTTTACAACTTGCCTTGTTACACAGGTCTACAGAAGTAACAGTTTTATCATCATCTTCCCAAATTCTCCCCACCCCTAACCCACCAGCAGCCCTGAACATCCCAACAGTTCCAGCCACTATTTTGCTTTGTAGCATGGAAAAGCTCAAAGCGCAGGGTCTTGGCAGCTGTCCCATTTTTCTTCATCCTGTTCATGACTCCAAAGAAAACATTTCTAACTCAAAAACAAGCTGAAGGTTTCTGTTGAGACCTCAAATATTTTCCCAGAGTACACCATAAAAATAATAAGGTCATAACATTTTAAATAATCTGGTAGAGTTCTTGTGGCAAAAGCCTGTTATAGTTTTGTTTATTATACAAAGAACCTCAAGTGTGCTTCTAAATAAAATATTTTCTGAAAAATAAAGCAGGCTTCCCTCTGCTGTTCCAAGTCTCAAGAAGAAGCACCATTTGTTATCATAAAAATTCAAGCAAGCCGTAACCGATTTGGCTCAGTAGATAGAGCATCGGCCTGAGGACTGAAGGGTCCCAGGTTCGATTCTGGTCAAGGGCATGTACCTTGTTTGTGGACACATCTTCAGTGGGAGGTGTGCAGGAGGCAGCTGATCGATGTTTCTCTCTCATTGATGCTTCTAACTATCTCTTTCCTTTCCTCTCAGTAAAAAATCAATAAAATATATTTAAAAAGAAAAAAAATTCAAGCAAATATTTATATACACTTACAATTGTTTTTCTGACTTGCCTAATTTTGCAGTCGTTACTCATGCTAGCACTGCACTCAGCTTTCCACATTAATGTTTTCTTCAAAATATTTTACTTTGGTAATATAAATGTACACTATACTGCCAAAAACATATTGGGAAAGCATGGTCATCAGTGGGTTGTACTGAAACTTAGCTTCATTTCGAAAACAATAGGAAATTCATGAGAAGAGTTTGGGGAAGAAGAAATATTTTAGTGATCTAATCCCATAATATTTATGTTCTCTCACTTGTAAATAACAAAACTAAAAATCTGCCCCCATTCTATTAAGTAAGACTTAATTTTAAACTAAATGCATTATTAAAACATGAACAAATACTATTGGAGACAAAAAATACTTAACCTGTAAATATTCACATTCTTCCCTTCGCTGTCCTTTGAGAATAATTCCACCAGAGCCATCTTGATTTGTGAGCATCTGTGATGTAAGAAAAGTACAGACAAGAGTGGAGTGTGTTTACTTTGGACTGGCACAGGCTAAATTTTACATCTGGAAGCAACAATGCTACAGGTGTAAGGGAAGACAAGAGCCAAGGAAGTCTTAAACTTTTTACTCGGGGCTGGAAATGAGTAGGCGGCTAAAGCCATAGAACCCAAGGGCTTTCTGCAGGCAGGCTGCTGCTCCAAAGTTAAGGTGGGGACTGGACTTGAAGTGTTGCCCTGGCTGTGTATTAATGCCCTTGACAGACTCTAGTAAGGAGTTTCTAAATGTTAGATTTTGTTTATTTAATTTTTTAATAGATCATACATTCACAAGGTTCAACATTTTAAATGTACTCTGAGGTTTATTGGGAAAAAGTTTCCCTGACATTCCAGACACCACATCCCCACCCCTTTTCTCATCCCTGGAGGCCGCCAATATTACTGGTAGCTTGTTTATCTCTGAGCGGTATTACATTCACGTGGAAGCAGATAGACATTTGATTGTATATTTTCCCTCTTCGTTTTTTTTTATACACGTTGTAGCATACTACACAGATTCTTCCACACACTCCTTTGCTATCTTTACAACGTCTGGGATGCATTTCATTTTATTACATAAAGAGATTCCTTTTTTGGCAAATGTAGAGTATTCCACTGTAGCAATGTACAAATATTTTTAGCTAGTCCACCCTTTTGGCTGCTTCCAATAATTTGCTGTTATATACATGATGCTGTTAATTACCATAGTCTTAACTTATTTTGTATCATGTGCCTCTTCAGAAGTCTGGTAAAGCCTATGAATTTCTTCTCACCATAATGCTTTCAGGTGTATAAAGTAAAATTCTTAGGGTTGAAAAGAACGCAATTATTCTAAAATATAGTTACCAAAATATTTTTATTTTAAAATATATGTGCTTATTTATTAATGAATTAAATGACAAGATCTAAAAGTAAGCCTTATAACTACTGCAATTTCATAGTATTCTTATAGGATTCCATGCAGGAGGAATAGAGGAAACCGAGTCAGGAAACTTAGGACAGGGCCAAACAGTGTGAGGAACCTACAGCTGGCCTACAAATAACCACTATCTTCCCCAGCCAAGGACACCTGGAGAGAAAATAGTTAAAGACCTCCCTAATGAGAGTATGCAGGAAAGGAGGGGGAAAGAGGAAAGGAAAATAGGTCATTTTTATTCACTAAGCAGAGAAGCCAGAAGTCTGGGGCGTGGGGGGGGGGGCAAGGGGAGGGGGGCTGGCAAGATAAAGTTGCAGGATTCTGGGAAGACCACAACAAGAAAACATTGAGACTTAATCTGTATCAAGATACTCAGCAAAGGATCTTTTGAAACTTACAGACAGGATGAGGGTATATTACTCCTCAAACTTGCTCCAGACACTCGCTTTTCCATGATTAGCTGGGAAAGCCCATCTGTGCTCCAAGCTGGATGAAATAGATTTGCTTGCTTTGCTTTGCTTTTTCAATAAAGTTGCATGCTTTTCACAATGCAGCCAAGGTCTCTCATATAAATTCATTTATATGAGAAGACAAGGATCGAGTTTGGGGACAACCCTCTCCCAACTAGCTCAGGGGGCTGTCCTGTCCAGTAACACCTCTCTGGTGTCGGTGAGAGGTGCCTATAACATATGAGTAAACATAAAATCATATTTCAGTGTATCTGCAATAACTGTAATCCTAATATATAAAAAGCCAGGGTCTGTCACGACCTAAACGACCAGATGGATGAGGGAACAGCAGGCTCCATTGATCAGGGGATGGCTAACAGGGGAACCGGGGTCCCTCAGGCACTGAAGAATCCAGGGCAGCAGCGACTGATGAGCGGGTGGGTGGAAGGCAGGCTGCTTGGTCCCTCCTCCTGGCCCTCAGACTCCAATCAATCAGTGGTGGAGGCGGGGCGGAACTAGGGACTGGCTCCCTTAGTAGTCTTGCAGGTTCAATCTCCAGAGGACAGGCCAGGCACCAATGGACCAGCACCGCCAGCACAATCCTGACAGCATTGCTGGCCTCCTGAAACTCGGCCTCCGGCACTGCAGCTGCTTCCCCTCCCTAGATGCTCCACGAGGAAGAAAGGCTACCGCCAGCAGCGTCAGGAGCAACCAGTGGTTACTGCTCTCCCCTGCTTCCTCCAGGTCACTCAAGCCGGCCCGCCACTTGAGCTAAAGACCACTCCAGATGAAGTGTAAGCACTGCACAGGGAAGGAGATGTGAGTAGATAGCACACAGGCAATTAATTTCAAAATATTTGGACCAATCATTTCCCTCATTGGCCTGTTGGTTTGTTCCTCTCTAAGTATTTCCTCTACAGCCTCACAAAAGGAGCAGATACTAATAGGAATAGTCCATTAAGGCTAATTAAAGCCATTAAAATTAATTTTGTTTGGAGATTTATTGGGAAAGTTGGGACTCCCATCGAGACCATCGATGCATGCCCGGGAGTCACTCAGCGGAGTCCCTGAAGCGACTGCTGCTGGGGGCTGTGACGCAGTGGCTGCCCCTCCCTGCTATCCCCTGCACTGCAGGCCTGGCATTGGCTCTGAGGGGCTCCAGCTCTCTCACTGCTCAGCTCATCATCGCAGCTGCACCTCCAACCCCTTTAGGTTGTGAGAGGAGAATAAGAGGGTGTGAACCACGAAGGCCAAACTGGGAGACGTTTTCACAAGAAGATGGACCCAGACATCATTTTTATGATGTGGTTTGTGAACCATTAAATGTCCCCCCTTAAAATATATCCTCAGGGTGTGCCCAGTGCCAGAGAGCACGTGGGGAGCAGAGCCCTTAGATGTGAGCATTCTGTGCATTTCGGGGTCTCCTGAGGGTGTACGTCCCCTGGAGGGTGAACCCCAGGCTTCGGGGAGGCCTCAGATCATTGTTTGAACTTACAGCTCTCACAATGTATGAAGGCAGGAAAGCCAGCTGTGAAATTTGCATCCTGTCCCCAGGTGTTACAGGGTGACAGGCAAAGCTAAACAGGTGGAATTTCAATGGTGCCTCAGCTGACTGAGGCGGGAGGGTGCCCTCAATCCCTGGGCCTCTGTGATCACGGGAGTCCTTGCACTGGAGCCGAGGGAGGCAGAAGGAGGACCTGAAGAAGTGTGAGGGGCTTGGCTGTTATTGCTGAAGGAAGAGGCTGGACGCGGAGCCAGTGGTTCTCCCGAGCCCCTGGGCAGAGATGCACCTACCACACCCAGTGCTGCCACTGTGTCCCCACTGACAGAACTGCAAGTCCATCAGCATGTGCTGCTGTCAGCCCATGTGCGTGGTCCTTCATTATAGGAGGATGGAAACTGGCCCCCAGTGGGGTGGGGTCAGAGGCTCTGTGGCCAATGAGCAAGTGGAGAGTAAGTGGTGGGAAGGGTGAGGACAGCACTTCAGAAAGCAAGGTGCACTCAGGAATACATGGGAGGACACTGAGCTGTGCAGGAACATGGGAGCTGGGCAGGCAGACAGCGATGCTGCACAAGAGGGGAGGTGGTGGCAGAGGGCAGCAGGGGCAGTAAAACCCCCGTGGACTCAGCCAACAGCAGGCCTGGGCCTCACAGGTCCTGTGGTCAGAGTAGGGCAGCTTAGCGGACCCTCTGCTCCAGCTCTCACATGCTGTGCAAGGCTGCGGCGAGCGGGGAGCCTTCTGGCCCACGCTCATTGGGACGCTGGCAGGACCCATCCTGGGGACTGTCTGACTAGAGGCCCAGCTGCATGCTGGCTGTGGACAGAGACCCCCTGAGGTCCTAGAGACCACCCCAGCTCCTTACCATGGCTTCTCCATTCCCCATAGGGGCCTCCCCCCGCGGCTGCCACGACCGAGCCAGGCAGGCCCCAGGTGGTCACAGGAGCCTTATCCCAGCTCCCTGGCTGGGCTGTTAGGAGCAGCCACGGCCTCTCTCACTCTTGAGAGGAAGCAGGGCCACTGGGGTCTGCCCACCACAGACACCAGTCACCCTGGACCCCTTCACAGTGTTGCCTGGATCCTAAATGTTGGGAAATGTGTGACTCCTGCCAACTGTTTGTCCGAGGAGAGGACGGGTCCATTCTTCATAGTGCCCATGGGCAGTTGTCAGATCTCCCAGGAGGCCTTGCAGAGGCCGTCTTGCTGGGGGCCTAGAGACCCAGATCTTTTTGTCAATGTGAAACAGTTCAAGTCTAGCATGTCAGACACAGATTCCACTGTAAGAAATGTACAAATGAACAAAACAAAACAAATCTGAGAGTCAGATAAGCCAGTGCAGTGTCTGTCGGCAGAGGCTCCTTGGAGGGGCCTTCAGGGGTCGTTGTCAGAAATTCTGTCACCCGGAAACCCACAGAAAGACTGCTCAGGGCTAGAGAAAGCGCTGGAGATGCTTGCCGAATGAGTGCATGACAATATGGTCCCCGATTTCTTTAATAGAGGGGACGTCTTAGGCCTTACCACACAGCCTCTGTTATGATGCATTTACATCATCCTATATAATAAAAGCCTAATATGCAAAATGTCCAGTCTTCTGGTCAGCCATTCAACCAATCAAAGCATAATATGCTAATGATATGCTAAGACCACTCAACTGCTTGCTATGACATGCACTGGCCACCAGGGAGCAGAAGCTCTGACCAGTAGGTTATTTTGCTGCTGGGGTCCGGCCAATCAGGATCGAGCGAGACGGGCCAGACACACCCTGGAGCCCTCCCATGATCCCTCCCCAGCTGGCCAATCTCCCGCATCCGTCCCTGGACCCGATTGTGCACCAGTGGGGTCCCTCGGCCTGGCCTGCACCCTCTTGCAATCTGGGACCCCTCGGGGGGATGTCGGAGAGCTGGTTTCAGCCCAAAAGTGGAATGACCCGTCACAATGACATGCACTGACCACCAGGGGGCAGACGCTCAATGCAGCAGCTGCCCTCTGGTGGTCAGTGTGCTCCCACAGTGGGAACACTGTTCAGCCAGAAGCTGGGCTCACAGCTCGCGAGCACAGCGGCAGTAGTGGGAGCCTCTCCTGCCTCTGCGCAACCCTAAGGATATCCGACTGATGGCTTTGGCCTGCTCCCCATGTATTTCTAATACAATTCAAATTAGAAATATATTAGCACTTTCTAATTCAAAACACTTCTAGGAATTTAAAAATATATACAAATATACTTGAATGTTTAGAAAATTATATATATAAGGGCTTCTTAACAAGGGCTGCACAGAAGAATTAAAAGATTCATCAACTCATATGGGAAAAATCTTGTGTTTTTGTCTTCATTAAGCTCTAACTGAAATTTATTATTTTCTTTAATTATGAAAGTAGGCAGGAAACCACAGTAGTATCAGCCTTTGTTACCAATAAAAACCAGGTCTTTTATGTCATACTAGAGGCCTGGTGCATGAAATTTGTGCACTGGGGGGGGGGATCCCTCAGACAACTGGAAATTTGAACATTGGAAGCATATTTGATGTTATTAAGGAACTGCTGTTAGTAATTCATAATGTTATGCTAGTAATTTTTTTTTAAAGATACATAGTGAAAAATTACAGATTATATAATGTCTGGAATATGCTTCAAATAATATGAATGGGAGGGAGTAGCTGAGGTATTGATGTAGCAAGATTGGTGGTGGATAATAATATATGATTCTGTCTAATTCTCTGTAAGTTTAAAATTTTGAAGTAAACAAAATAATTACAGATCAATTTTTCTCAAATGAGGACAATGTGGTAAGAAGAAAGGCTGAGAAATATCTAATTTTTGTTAGGTTCTATTTCCACATTATCCTTTTAAAAATCAGAATTTAAAAATTCACATTCTTTATGGATCAGAAATGTCTGTGTTCCATGGGAAGGAGCATCTATATAGTCAAGGCATCTACTAGTCAGGAAATAGTCTGATAGGTTTGGAGAAGGCATGTGCTAAAAATGAACTTACCTGGGAAGTAGACTACAGATGGAGATTAGCTTGCAGGAAGTTTTGTAAGGAGTGCTCTTAGGATCATCAGCTTTGAGGTGAAGGGAGGAAGAAGCAGAACTAGGCAACAGGAGAACTTAAACTATGATGCAATTATAACAGGAACCTTGACTGATTCCACATGGAGCTCTGGAGCTAGGGTGGCCCTTCTGAGTTGTCTCAGTTGAAGCAAGGATCTAAGTCTATTCCTTCTCGTCAGTCATTACAAGTGGGTTGCCCTCAGGAAGGGATATACCTTGTGTGAGACAGTTTCCATAGGTTGAAAGCATATAAAGAGTGTGAAGTATATAAAACCTTTTATCACTTTCTATGGGTTTGGTATGTTGTCAGGAATTTAATGTTAAGAGTTGCCCTTTAGTACTAATTCTTATCCATTATTCACCTAGGAGCAATAATTCCTGGATTGAGTGCAGTGAAGTTGATGTGGTGACATATAGTGGACTCTGTAGGTACTGCCCAGATCCCCTTTAGGCCTAAGGCCCTCGTTCCCCAATCTGATGAGAGTGTACTAGCTGAGGTAGCCATCCACAGCTGAGGCTCTCTCTGAGCATTGCTCTCAACCTATGGTCCCTAAGTCCCTTGGGGTTCCCAAAATGGCAGTAGGGCTCTCTGAATTATTTCCAGTACAATTTTAAAGGTGAACTCTAACATTGAAATTTTTATTTTGAGATAATTTCAAATTTATTAAAAAGTTTCAAGAATAGTGCCAAATACTCCTATATTTTTTAATCTAGATTCGCCAATTGATAACACTTTGCCATATTCACGTTGTCATTTTCTTTTATAACCATCTTACAATGATTAAAATCAAGGAATTCAATAATTATCCAATGCTACTATCTAGTCCATAGTTCATATTAAAATTTCACCAGTTGTTCCAATAATGTCCTTAATAGCAATGTTTTTTCCCCGAGGGGCCAGGATCCAATCCAAGACCTTGCCTTGCATTCAGTTGAGATGTGTCCTCAGTTTGCTGCAACCAAGCCTATTTCCTCAGTCTTTCCTTACTTTCATTACCTTGACACATCTGAAGATTGCCCGCATCTTTGGCAGGAATATGGTAGAAGTAACTGTATTCGTGTTCTATACTGCACAATAAATTATCACAAATTTAGCAGCCTAAGACAGCACACATTTATTATATCACAGTTTCTGGGGGTCAGGACTTTGGGCACAGTGTAGCTGAGTGCTCTATGAGGCTGTAATCAATGTGTAATTGACGGCTGAGTTCTCCTCTCAGGATTCTATTGGGGGAGGAACTGCTTCCAAACTCACTCTGTTGTTTGCAGGATTTATTTCTTTGTGGTTGTAGAACTTGTGCTTCTTCAAAGTCAAAAAGGAAAGCAAGACTCTAGAGTCAGACTGTTAGAAAGACAGAGCCTTATATAATGTGAGATAACCACAGAATGCCATCCCATTACCTTTGCCATATTCTATTGCTCAGAAAGAAGTCACAGGTCCTGCCCATACTCATGATGAGGAGATTATTCAAGGACATAAATATCAGAGGTAGGATTATGGGGGGGCACATTAAAGTCCCCCTCTTTGCATCCTATCAGATGGCTCATGATATTCATTAGTCTCACTACTGGTGATATTAACTTGTATCACCTGATTAAAGTGGTGTCCACTAGTCTTCTCCAGTTACTCTTTTCCCCTTTCTAAATATAAGAATTTGCAGGGTGATATGTACTTTGAGACAATGTCAATGTTACATTTTCATTGAACTTTTAGTTAATAGCTCTATAAACTTGTGAGTTCCTAATTATTCAACCAGTTATAATCCATTACTAATGTTCAAATTGTTCCAGATTTTGCCCGTGAAAATCTTTTCAAGCTGACCTTTGTGTCCTTTCAACAGGGGACAATCATTCTGTGAGCATTTCCTGACTTTCTAGCTTATATTTTTATTTTCTGTATATTAAGGTGTTTGGTATCTTAAAAACCTTTCTGTCTGGGACAGACTACACCTTCTGGAGCTAGCCAATTCTTTGAGATAGCAAAGGCCCAGCCAGGAGCATACCTTCAATATATAGACTGACCAATCCTGAGCCAGTCCTCCTCTATTTGACTCCTGACCCCAGGAGGCAATATTCTGCTTTCTTAATCATCCCAGTGTCAGGTGCCAGGCAACTAGGGATCATCCCTATAGTTTATAGCTCTTCACAATTATCCAAATTAGGCAATCCTAAATTGTTTATTTTACCCTGCCTTGCCTTTCCCTTGAAACTCCAATAAAGGTGGCCTAAGCTCTCCCCTCTTTCTTGCCCCTTTTGCCTCCTGGCCACCCTGGCGTCATTCCCTGTGGCCCCGCATGGCATACTGTGCCTCTGTTTTCAGGACGGAGTATAATGCATTTTTTTAGCCCAAGTATTTCCTGTGTCACCTATTGTGACTAAACTTTACTAATCATCACCTAAAAGACCACTAAATACTGACACAAGACATTTCAGAATTACCCCCAAATCTTCCTTGGGTCAGTCCTAGAACCAGCCATTTTCTTAAAGTGTCTTGGGTTTTCTTTTGTTTTTTTTTGTTTTTTTATTGGAGAATGAAATTTAGAAACCAATATCTGGGGGCTAGGTGTATTTTACGTATAATGGTATTAACACTTATGGAAATATTTGTTCTCATCTACCGCCTGCCTGGGTTGGAGGTAAAATGGTGGGATGGGTAAGAGGGTGGGCTCTGGATCCAGACTGCCTGAATTCTCATCCCGGCCCCATGGACAAGCCATAAGATCTTGGGAGAGTTACTTACAATTTAATCACCTGTGTGATGGTGTTTATAACAGTGTCTTCCTCAAAAGGTGATTGTGAGAATTTAGTGAGATTTACATGTAAGGTTCTTCAACTCATACCTGGCACACAGTAATTACTCAGTAAATATTTGTTGAATGATCCTCATGTTGATTAGAAGCTCTGACAGAAGAATGAAAATGAAGGGGAAACCCTGATCTATATCCTTTTCAGAAAATAAATAAAAAGTGAATTTGTCAGAAATCTTTATCCTCTTGTAGAAATTCTCTACAATTTTTAAGAATTCTCTACAATAATTTTAAATTTTTCTTTAATATGCTATAATATACCGTAAGCTAAAGATATCCCTGTGAAATGCCACATATGCGATTCAAGAAAAAAATGTTTTCTGTTCATTTATGTTCATGTTCGTCCTTCTTCATTAAAAAAGAAAATAAAAGTCAGAAAGAAAACCACACAAGCCTGGTGCCAAATCTAAATGTGACTGTCTGGTGCTCAGATTCCTACAGACACCAAGACAATTGAGAAAAGAGGAAAGAGGAGGATAAATTGGAGAAGGACAAAGCCCACAATCATTCACCCTGGTGCTCTCTTGAGGAGATGTGAGAGCTGCCAGAATCTGTCTGCAAAGAAGATGCAAGGCAAAGCAGGGAGTCTAATTCCAAGCATGTTTCTAATAATATCTTCTCAACAACTAACATCTCTATACCAAATTCCTGATTTCATTACCTCCAGGAACAGCTATCCTGAAGGGTCTCCCCAAAAAGCTTAGTTGGCTCCTTCTGGGCAAGGAAAGAATCATTAGAAATATTCTAGATAATTTTTAGGTTTTAAATTGGTGTTTTAGTCCCTTTGCAACTCTTGCTCAAGTTTTCCTCACCTTCTAAGTCTGAATAAGTAATTTCCAAATCACCATGACTTGTTGAAAATCATGACCGCAGAATCTTTTAGTCTGTTGAAACAGGGTAGCTAATGGCTTAACTTGAAAATGGAATGGATTTCCCATCAGAGTACTCATAGTACATGACTGTGTTTTTGTAACCTAACACAATGAAGAAGTTGTCACTAGATTATTCAGCAAGTTAGAATCTCAATTCCCTTTCTGGGGAGGAAATCTGAGGCATGTGTTTTTGCTAGATGCTGTAATCAATGTCAGGCAGAGATTGTGCACAGGAAGGTAGGAAGTAAGGTCAATCAATTGTCTACCTTGGTCAGAACCAAGTTTTACAGCCAAACCTCTCTCTCTCTCTCTCTCTCTCTCTCTCTCTCTCTCTCTCTCTCTCACACACACACACACACACACACACACACACACACACACACACACACACAAACAAACACACACACACATACACACACCAAGTCTCAACTACTCCATTTCTATAAAGGTTCTTGGCAAAATTCCCCTAGGGCAAAATCACTAGTAACTGGAGTTTTCAGCTCATTCAGTATCAGTGGGAAATTTGCCACATTGGCTTTTGACTGACAACCACAAAAACCAGTTTGACTGGGAGTAGTGAGACCAGGAGGTCTAGGTGGAGTATTAGCTCACCAGCTTGGAATGATAACTTGGAGACTGCTCACACCACTTCTTATGTATACTTCAATCTAAGTCTGTGAGAGCACTGAAATCACAAAAATGACAGCAGATTTATAGCAGGAAGGTTTTTTTATTCAGAACTCAACCACCAAAGAAAAGCTCCTTTCATCAGGGAACCCTGGAAAGTGGTGTCTAAAAATCAGCTCCAAGCCAACTGCACTTACTTCTCAATCTTGTATGATCTCCAATTCCCACAGAAGCCCCACTGGGCTGAATTTTTAATGGCACAAAAGCACAAGGGAGACAGGTCCACCCCAAGCTTTCTGGAGGAAAATGTTTAACATAATTTTTATGTAAGATCAAAGGCCAGGTGGGGAAATCCTTTTACACATTAAATCAGGATGAAAAAAAATGAAAATAGGTTTTATTATTTCTCTCCTATACTGAATTTAGGAAAAATTAATTAGTATTTTTAAACTTTTAATTGTGCATGCATATATCTTGATTGTTGACAGTTCTATTTTTCTACAATAAAACCAAGCTTATCGACTATTGGCCATAGCCTTAGTGCTGTGATTCCACTAGATTTCTGGCCATTCAACCCATGTTTGTGGGAAGTGTTCTCATTTGAAAATACAAGGTTAACTTTAAAATCATTTGTCTAATTAAAGTAGAACCAAAATAATTAATGTCTTGAAATTATGTTATTCAGAAATGCAAATAAAAAGTGCTTAAATCTGGTCCACGTTTTTCATTGGAGAGGGTGTTGTGAAGTCAACGTGTAAAGTAAAGGTCACAAGTGTCTGAGTCAGTGAGACCTGAGTAGGAGGAATCCAGAGTGTGTCACTCACCAGCCTTTGACTCTAGCTTCCTCACTTACCCATAGGAGCCTCAGTTTCCTCACCTGGAAGCAGCTCCACACAAGAGAGCTATAAAATTCTATTGCAACGAGAGAGGCTGCATACTATTTAATTGTTCCTCCCTCTTCCCCTAAATGTACAGAAACTAGATAACAGTTTTTGTCATCGTCCCCCAAAGGTAGCTGGGATCTGAAAATGTAAAAGAGAACCACAGAGAGAATCACTTGGTTGATTAGCTGCTCCTGAGAATCCTGGGTAAAAACTGAAAATTTTCAAATGGAAATGCCAATTCTGCCTAACTTTTCATAAGACATTTTGGTTTTGC